>NW_025212160.1:16307-25374 GCF_004010195.1 Chiloscyllium plagiosum
GTCTTCTACCTTTGAGCTAGTTCCGTATCCAAATGGTTAGTTCTCCCTGTATTCCATGAGTTCGAACCTTGCTAACCAGTCTCCCAAGAGGAAACTTGTCGAACGCCTTACTGAAGTCCATGTAGATCATGTCCACTGCTCTGCCCTCATCAATCCTCTTGGTTACTTCTTCAGTAAATTCAGTCCAGTTCATGAGACATCATTTCCCACGTTCAAGGCTGCTATTAATCTCCAGGACTTAATTCTGTACATTGGGGAGTGCATAGGTATTAATGGGTTATAGGTGTTAATATTCTGGATGAAGTTCACGTACACCAGCTTTGTGTTAGTGACTGTGTATTGAGAGGTATTAATATCACCAACACAGGTGAGTTCCTTTTGAAGGGCAGTTCCTATATTCCTAACCCCCTCCCACCTGCACTGTCCCCTCCCTCCCCACCATAGACAGTAAGTGTGAAGAGCTCATGGAGTTTCCATGTGAGTGTGACTGAGCAAATCTTCCCTTCTTTCCACTAGCCCACCAGGAAATGGTGGTGGTGTCCTTACCTCCGGACCAGGAGGACCAGTTTCAGATTTGAGTAACAGCATCTTTAAAGAGGCTGATTAGAAAACATGCCCAAGCCAGCAGGCCATACTATCTCCCAGCTGTTCTTGCCTGAGCCTCCAAACAGAACCTTAGTGAAGTTTCTCTCCTGTCAGACTGCCCCATTGCTCAGTTTGTCCAGAATCCCCTCGTGTTGCTGCACTGATCCTGTCCCTCGCTGACCTATCCATCCCCCAGTGTCTTCCACATTCATTCATTGTTTACAATCCCATTCTCCCAGTCCTCCAGCTCTGCTCCCTCCACTCTATTGGGCAGAAGCTGTTGTCAATCATCAAGGCTCCTGTGTGACCTGGAGTATGTGCTTTAGTAGGGGAGTCCACTGAACGGGACACAGTGCCGGCCAATTGTTGGCGTATGTGCAGAGCAGGTCAGTGCCAGGGAGGGAGACTCTGGGTCTGTGAGATTGATCTGTCATTGGAAGTTCCCTCCCTTCCTCTGGGAAGAAATTCCAGGGGAATAGCCCTTTTCCTGTTAACCTGACGAGTGGTCAAAGTATCAATGTTGGGGCATTTTACAGAAAGTTATCAGAACTCTTGTGAAGATTCAGGATTTTTATGTAAAGGAACAAGGATGGGCCTGCAATTAGAGTTCTGCTTTGGTTCGTTTTAGTTCAACCAAACAGGATTTGGCCAGAGTGTGCAGGATGGTTCGCAGGAGGGTAGTGATGGGAAACATAAATAAGAGGTTCCAGATTGATTTTTCTCCAATGTGATTCTGACCAGGAAGGAAACACTGGGAGGTGAGGAGAGGATTCACCAATACCCGGAGGTTCCGAATCAAACTCATTTATTTGGTTCTTAGTCTGCAGACAGGAGTGAGGAAACTGAATTCAAAGAGAGGTAAGAGAGTGTGAAAACTGGGTGTGGAGGAAAGGAGTGAGGAGATTGGTTTGGATTTCAGTTCACAGAAGAGAGAAATTGACAGACAGATTTAAAGCTTTGGGGAAACAACGAAACTGCAATTTAATACAATAATTGTCTTATGAGCTTCCATCCTGTATTAACAGATTTGCGGATGAGAAATCAATTTGAACTTCATGTACATATCTGATAGTTATTTGATTCGTGCTGATTTAAATATCATTGGCCTTTTCATCTGGAAGGAAATCTGTGCAATCTATCCGTGGAAGAATATTTCAAACATCAGTGCGACTGGAAAAAAAACTCGAGACACAGCCAAACCCAACTTAGTGTGGTTTGTGGCTTTGGATGGAGGCTGGTTATCAGGATTATCTCCATGGCAACGGCAGTTTAAAAAGTCTAGTTCCATTCAGCACGTTGTGTTTAAACAACACCCCCTCCCCCCACGCCCCGGTGGCTCACTTCAGTACCTGACAGGCACTTCAGTTTCAGTGGGATTGTCTGCCAGGATTCTGATGTGGAGGAGCTGGTGTTGGAGTGGGGTGGACAAACTTATAAATCACAGAATACAACTTTATAGTGCAACAGGTTTAGTTGGAAGCACTAGCTTTCTGAGCACGGTGTGATTTTTAACTTTATCAGGATTATCTCTGTGGTGACAGACATATTCAGTTAAGTACTTCAACAATTACAGAGGCCACATGTTCCCCATGCAATGTTCACAGACTTGTTACTGTGCAAAAGGAGGCTGATTGTCTCATCAGCTCTCCAAAGGAGCACCTCACCGAATGCCATTCTTCTGCCTTTACCCCATAACCTTCCCATTCATCCTCTTCCGAAACACCGTCGAGGTCACAAGTAAACACAGCGATTGGATTCATTTTGTTTGTTCCTGGGATCACTGTATCACTTGCTGGGGCAGCATTTGTCATCCATTCTAACTGGCTAGAAAATCGTTAAGAGTCAACCACATTATTTGTGGTCTGGATTCACATATCGGCTGGACCAGGTCAGAATTAACACAGTTTCCCAGATCCAATGATGTGAAGAATTGATTTCTGGTCTGTTATTCTATTTCTGAAACGCTAATGAATTTTATTTGCATTTGAGTTAAAAGTGAAAGACCAAAATGGGTTATATTCTGATTGAGCACGCCCCCTCCTGTTTTCTCAGTTGTTATTGACAATCATATTCCCTTCGCACCAGAACCTGTTCCAGAGAGTGTTACAGAAAAGGCAGAATGGTCAGCTGCAGCTGGTCCCTTGACTGGTCACTGGACCCCAAAGGTTCACTCTCCACAAATGCTGCCAGACCTGCTGAACTTATCAAGCAATTTATGGTTTTTTTTTCTCATTTCCCAGCATTTGCAGATATTTAGTTTTACAATATTCATCTTGTCCGTTGCACAGGAGTTTATTAATGAGTTTGGAGGATTTTGAACGTTGCAAGTTAGGCCACAAATCAGCCATGATCATCCTGAATGGCAGAGCAGGGTTGAGGGGCTGAACGGCCACCTCCTGTTCGAATGAAAGTTGTCCATCTGCAGCTTGTGGCAACATTCCCCCTCACTGCTCATTCACCTCGATGTCTAACACACTGTTACTGACTGAACAAACCTCCTGTGTTTGAACTAAACCTGCTAATGTTAAGTGGCTCCCACTCCTGCCACCCGGGTTTAGCTCTCATCATGGAATGCTGTCTTGTATTACTGCGGGAATGTCCACAAAGGACTCAGCCTGGAATCTGTATCCCTTGGGATCCACAAACCCGGTTTATTTCCTTCAGTGAGTGGTCAGGCACCTGAGATTGTGGGGGTGGCAGATTCAAATCGAGATTTGGGAAAATACTCAGACACTGACCTGCCCATCTGATTGTTCGCTCAGACAGAAAGAAAGATACACATTTAGATAGCATCTTTGATGACCTAGGACAATGTAACATGCTTCCAACCCTATAATTGTAACTTCCAATCTCTGAAAACACAAATACAAAACTTCCTACGTGTACCAGGTTGTATCTCAGCCTCCTCTTTTCTTGAGAAAAGCTTTTTACGCTGTTCATCCTTTTCTGGTGATTTTAACCACTATGCTCCTGTGAGATTTGTGATGAAACCTTTATTATTTCCTTTCCCTTGTGAGTGATGGCAGCAGACGAAACAGGTCCTGACCTGTGAGGGGTTTCGGTTGGAGTATTTGCATTTACAAATTCATTCTCACCCTCACATGCAGTGTGAAAATGCAGTAAAACAGAAGGAAACGATTGAGTGGGAACCCACAGAAATACAAAGGCAACATGTGTGCTGGAGCTGAATGATCCCAGCATTAGGAAAACGTTACGGCAATCACAACTAATTAGAATCAAAGAATCCTTGAGGTGCAGAAAGAGGCTATTCGGCCCATCGAGTCAGCAATTACTTGCTCTCCCACCCTTCACCCCCATAACCCCACATTAACCATGGCTAACCCAACCCACCTAACCTGCACACTACAGGCCATGTTAGCACAGCCAATAGAGCAAACCTGCACATCTGTGGACTGGTCACAGATTACATCCAAATGCTCGGAATTGTGAATGAATTTTCACAAGTATTTGACTGACGCAATTGCTCTGTTAATCAAAATAAAATCTGGGGCAAACTGCAGCCAAACAGATTTCCGATTATCTCATGAGGAAGAGAATTCAAAACTCGTTCCACTGACCCAGGGGATGCAGTGAAGTCGGAGAAAGTGAGGACTGCAGATGCTAGAGATCAGAGCTTAAAAATGTGTTGCTGGAAAAGCGCAGCAAGTCAGCCAGCATCAAAGGAACAGGAGAATCGACGTTTCGGGCATAAGCCCTTCTTCCTGAAGAAGGGCTAGTGCCCGAAACGTCGATTCTCTTGTTCCTTTGATGCTGCCTGACCTGCTGCGCTTTTCCAGCAACACATTTCTAAGGTGCAGTGAAGTCACAGAGGTCTGGGAACAATCAAAAATGTTACAAGTTGTGAGCAAGGTGGGGGTAAGACAAGGAGAAAAAGAAAGCCTGTCACACGGGGGAAGGCAGGAGAGAGTAAATAGCAGAAATGGCAGTCCCTCAAGGCCACGGGAAATGGAGTTAAGGCTGGGAAAGAAACAAGGAAAGAAGGTGTTCAGTTGTCAAGGAAATACATTGAAAAAACAGATTATAACAACATGTAGGGCAGAGGTCACAGTCTGAAATTGTTGCTGTCATTGGTGCGTAAAGAATGCTGTAAATCCTGGGTAGTTCTATCACAGCCAACGCATACAGGATGCGCCAAGTGGCCTCTATCTGTGCTGTAACTTTCTGATAAATTTATTCTGACATTTGGATTTCAGGTCTGATGATGTTCATAAATTCTCAAATTGTACTGGAATTTAATATTCTAGAGAAATGTCAAATAAATCACATTGATCCCATTCTGCAGACCTTAGTCAATAGCCCTGCATGTCCCAGCATTTCAGTTACATCCGTAACCTTTTATTCTAATGTGATGCTGGTTACTGCCTCTATCAGCTTATCATTGAGTTCCTGCCCCCACCATCTGTGAGTGAAATGAATTCTCCACTCCCCTTCTTTCTGAGAATTAGCTTCAATCTAATATCTCCAGTTTCTGACCGGTCTGGTATGAATAACTCCTTCCTATCCACTCGATCTGGATTCCTCAGCATTCTATCACTTCAATTAAATCTCAGCTCATTCTACTTGAAACTCATCCTCAGCCTAATTCCAGTCTTTCCTCAGAGCAGAAATTCTCCAATCGTAGAAACATTCTGATCAATCTCCTCTGTACCCTCACTGTTGAGAATCCATCAATCCTGGAATGTGGGGAACAGAAGTGAGTGCAATACTTTAGCCGTGGTCAAACTCGTGTTCCTGACAATTCCAGTGTGTTCCGTGTTCTTGTGGTTGACGCTGATACAAAAGGTGCCCTGGTTTTCCCACATGGAACTGGATGTGCACTCCATGGAGCTGGGATTTCCTACCATGTGTTTATTTGTTAACTAATCCTAAATTAACTTCAGATTAAAACAAGATTATCAGCTACCCACGAATCAACTTATTCTATTATACTCAAGTCACCTTCTATCTTGATGGGAAGAGGTAAATTGGGGGACATGCTGGGCCGTGATTTTTGTTTGAGTACAGTTTAACTGCTGTTGTTGGAAGGAAAGAGCTAAACTCTTATACTGTAGGCCATATACAAGAAGTTACATGCAATATCATGAATACTGATAGGCCAAGGCATGAAATACGAGCAACACTGTACAATGATGCAGGATCACAACTGCAGCAGAGGGAGTTTAAGCGCCAATTTGACACAGGAGTAGGGAAAGAAGCAGCTGATCAGATTGTCTCATTCATAGTCATAAAGAAACTCTATGAGAGTATTGTACAGTTGGAGGTGAGGATGGAGTAGGTTGGGGAGATGGATAGCCCTTCAAAAGAAACTAATCTGCCTTAGAGTACTGAGATAGACTTGATTGCTATGTATTAAACAGAAAGCTAATTGAGTTTGTTTTTATCGCCAAAATATAACAAGACTGATGGTGTTTCCAATCACCATCAGAAACAAACCCCAGAATACATGTTTCGGAGACGGATGTCAATAGCCCATCAACATCCAACTCCTGCAATCGCTCGGCAAACTTATGTGTAATTAACCAGAATGGATCAGAAAATACCTGTTCACTCTGTGCAGGTGAGCAGCTATGTAGTTAAGTGTTGGCCGAGTGGTACTGTCGCTAGACAGTTAAGCCTAAAGCCCCAGATAACGTTCTGAAGCCCTGGGTTCAAGGCCTGCTGCAGCAAATTGGGGAGTTTGAATACAATTTTAAAAAAAAGTCTCATGATGACCATTAATCGATTGTCAGAAAAACCCACCTGGTTCGCTAATGCCCTTGCAGGAAGGAAACTACCATACTTACCTGGTCTGTCCTACATTGTTACTTCAGCCCAACAGCCATGTGGTCGACTTTTATCTGCCCTCTGGGCAATTAGGGATGGCCAGTAAATGTCGCCGGGCCAGGATACCCTCATACTGTGAATGAATAAGGGAAAACAAAAGTCTCTACCCAATGTAAATCTGTACGTGTTCAAAGATTTTGTGAACATTTCCAAAACTAAGTTATCTACATACAAAACTTTATTAACATTATAACTCCAAAATCCATTGTTCATTCCTTGGTGAAAAGAAGAGAAAGAAATCCTTCAACTGTGGCTATGAGTAACTTCACTGATGTCTCAGCAGGACGTTTGCTGAGTGAATCACTTCCCCCACACACAGAGCAGGTGAACAGTTTCTCCCCAGTCTGAGTGGTTTGACCAGTTTCCAGCTGGGATAGGTAAAGAATTACCTTCTGGAATTCCCACATTTCCACAGTCTCTCCCTTGTGTGGTCGCACTGGTGTTTTGCCATTCCAGATAAATGCTGACATACTGCAACACACACCGTGTAGATGTGTTACTGCACAATCTGAATGCTGCTGTTTCCTGTTGAAAATCGTTCCAATACACCTCGCAACACAATTATTTCTTAGCCACCTTGTGGGCCTCCTCCCGACATTCTTGATGAAGAGTTTATGTCTGAAACGTCGACTCTCCTGATCCTCGCATGCTGCCTGACTTGCTGTATTTTTTCCAACACTACACTTTTTTTTCACGAATAAACAGTGACTGTCGGAGCTGGATGTGGTTTTTCCTGAATCCTTTGACCCAGCCCTTCCCAGGATTGGGACAGTCCAAGATATGTCCCAATGAAATGGAAAGATTTGCAAATTCAAAACAGACATTGTGCAGTCACTTCTTGCACTCGGATATGGACATCATCGCCCTGGTGACTGTGGAAGGAACATAGTTTATTTCCTCAGTCTGTCAGAAAACATTTCATGTATTGTCATGGCTCTAGATGTTCTGAGATATTCACAATCATTGTTAGACCACCCTGGAGCAGGTATTCAGTTCTGTGTACCCCAACTGGGACATCCTCCACTCACCCTCCCCCCAACCCCAAGAACCCAGTGTAAACAGCCTGTATTGGTCTCAGAAAGAACACTGAGCAGATTTACCGAAATGATAATTTAATCCCTGAAGGCAAGTGACCTAAGCAAGTTCAAATAAAATGCATTATAGCACAGAAAGACACCCATCAAATCCAAGCTAGCTCTCTGAAGCAGAATCCCATATTCTCATTCCACATATGTCCAATAAACTTCGCAAGTTTATTTCCATCAGATCTGATATAATTGTTTTTATTAATCATTACACCACCATAATAGGCAGCATGTTCTGCATATTCCCAGCGAATATGGTCAGAAGCAACACTTGCTCATCCCTCACTGTCTCAAAACCTTACATGTGGCCTTAATTTTTGTGCCATCTGAATATCATTGGCCTTTTCATGTGAAAGGAAAGGTGTGAACTCCGTCTGTGGGTGAATTATTCAAATGTCAGTGTGACTGGAAAAAGTACTCTGTGGTTTGTGGCTTTAAATGGAGGCTATCAGGATTATCTCCATGACAACAGCAAATAAGTCAGTTCAGCACATTATAGTTTATAGTTAAACCAACCCCACCCCTATAGCTCATTCAAGCTCCTGACAAGCTTCAATTAAAGTTAAAAATCACACAATACCAGGTTATAGTCCAACAGGTTAATTCGGAAGAAGTAGCTTTCGGTATTTACCTGACAAAGGAGCAGCGCTCTGGAACGTTGCTCTTCCCAATAAACTTATTGGACTGTAATCTGTTGTTGTGTGGTTTATCCACGCCCATCACCATGACCTCCACATCATTTCCATGAATTAGGAATTCTAGCCACTGGGAGTCAATGGGTCTGAGGGGATGGGGCTCGATGACCAAATTGGTAGGATCTTGTCCTCCAGACAATGAGAGTGAATGAGGAGTGGGACTGGAGGCCTGAGTTGGTGGGGCTTGATACTCCAGGCTTTGGGAGAGAGTGCCTGCTGCACTGGGAGAACTGAATATGCGTGGTAGGTCCACCATCCAATGGGCACGAATGTGGATGGAGCCCGTCCCCCATCCATCGGGAGTGCATGAGGTATGTGGTGGGTCCTCCAGCTAGTGGGTGTGAATGGGTGGGAGGGGTTTTAATGACAATACAGGAGCTTTCATAAGGACTTCCTGCTCCTACCAGCCCCACACATTTCCAGTTTCATTTAGCTCCATTTCAAACATGACTTTGGGCTTTTGTGTGTTCTCCCACACTCCTTTGATGGTGTTGCAGATTTCTGATTAACAAACAGCAATAGACAATAGACAATATGTGCAGGAGTAGGCCATTCAGCCCTTCGAGCCTGCACCACCATTCAATATGATCATGGCTGATCATTCCTAGTCAGTATCCTCTTCCTGCTTTATCTCCATAACCCTTGATTCCACTGAGAGCTCTATCCAACTCTTTCGTAAATGATTCCAGAGACTGGGGCAGAGCATTCCACACAGCCACCACTCTCTGGGTGAAGAGGTTTCTCCTCATCTCTGTCCTAAATGGTCTACCCCGTATTTTTAAGCTGTGTCCTCTGGTTCGGCACTCACTCATCAACGGAAACAGGTTTCCTGCTGTCAGAGTGTCCAATCCTTTCATA
>NW_025212161.1:0-25378 GCF_004010195.1 Chiloscyllium plagiosum
GGCAGTGGCTCTGACTGTGGGAGAGGGAACAGGGGAGTGTGTGCGATGGTGGTGTTGTAACTGGGGGAGTGTACATGTTTATTGGGTAGTGAGTGTGGGAGTGAGCATGACGGTGGTAGAGTGTGCCAAGCAGTAAGCATGGAGGTCGGGAAGTCAATGATGGAGGAATATGATGGTGGACAGTGTGGAGAGACAGTGAGTGTGAGGTTCAAGACGTGTATGGGTGAGTGAGCGTGATGGACGGACAGTGTATGCAGAAGAGAGCGTGAAGGTGGATTTGTGTGTGAGGGAGTGAGTGCGACAGTTGGGTGAGTATTCATTACTATGAGCAAGACAGTGGGGGAGTGTATGCGGGATGAACATGATGATGAGTGAATGTGTGGTGGAGTACGAATTATGGTGTGGTAATGTTTGTGAGAGTCAGCATCGTGTTAGGGATGTTTGCGGGTGAGTGGGCTTGTTGGTTTATGAGTGTGTGTGGGAGTGAGTGTTATGGTGCGGGAGTGTGCAGATTAATTTGCATGAAGTTGGGCCTTCGTGCTGACGAGTGAGCTTGACCGTGCTGTCGTGCACATGGCAATCGAGTGTCCATGGCTTAGTGTGCAGAGAGAGTGAGCTAACAATGGGAAAGTGTCGTGGGGAGTGTGGATGAGGTGATTGTGTGTATAGCAAGTATACATGACAGTGTGGAAGTGTTCATTGGAGTAACTCTGACAGTGGTAGAGTGTGCAGTGGAGGAGTCGCTAAATTTGGGTGAGTGAGTATGATGGTGGGCAATTGTGTGGGATAGTGTGTGTAACAGAAAGGGATCATGCAGGGGAGTGAGCATTAGGTGGCGGGTTTGTCTGGGTGAGTGAACGTGACATTGGGGCAGTATTCAGTGGAGCGAAAGTGGCAGTGAAGAAGTGTGTGGGGCATGACCTTCACAGTGGCTGAGAGCGCAGTGACGTGAGGGTGCTGGTGGATGCATGTGTGGAAGAGGGCGTGATAGTGGTGTAGTTTGCAGGTGACACAGTGTGAAAGTGGGGGAGTGTGCAGAGAGAGTGAGCGACCCAGTGGCGGAGTGTGTGTGAGAGTGCCAGTGACAGTGGGGAATTTATGGCAGCAGTGCATGCTGGTCTCGAAGTGTGCAGGAGATTGAGTCAGATGGGGCAGGAATTTCCAGCAGAGTCAATGTAATAACAGTGAAATGTGCAGGGGATTTAGTGCGAGAGAGAATCTGACAGTGGGGATGTACGCAGGCGAGTGAGAAAACCGTGTCAGAGCGTGTAACAGAATGAACGTGACACAGGTGGAGAGTACAGGGAAGTGACTATAATGATGCCGAAGTATGCGGGCGAATGATATTGACAGTGGGAGAGTATGTAGGGGATTGCGGCGTTAGGTGTGGGAGTGTACAAGCGGATTGAGTTCGATGGGATCAAGTGCGTGGCTGAGTGAGTGGGATAGACCATAGAACAATACAGCATAGAACAGGTTATTTGGCTCTCGGTGTTGCACCGAAATGTGAAACTCATCTGAAGCCTATCCAAACGCCCCTGTTCAATATTCATCCATATGTTTGCCCAATGACCATTTAAATTCCCTTAAATTTGACGTATCTTCTATTGTTGCACGCAGGCTGTTTCCCGCCCATACCACTCTCTGAATAAAGGATGTACCTCCGATATTTATGCTCCATCAATCATCCCTCAGTTTAAAGCTGTGTACCCTCGTGCTGGCTGTCACCATCCCGCAGGCGAGTGAGCACAACCGTGTCAGAGCGTGTAACAGAGTGAACGTGACGCTGGTGGAGAATACAGGGAAATGAGTATGATGATGTCGTAGTATGCGGGCGAATGATATTGACAGCGGGAGAGTATGTAGGGGATTGCGGCTTTAGGTGTGGGAGTGTAGAGGCGGATTGAGTTCGATGGGATCAAGAGCGTGGCTGAGTGAGTGGGATAGACCATAGAACAATACAACATAGGACAGGTTATTTGGCTCTCGATGTTGCACCGAAATGTGAAACTCATCTGAAGCCTATCCAAACGCCCCTGTTCAATATTCATCCATATGTTTGCCCAATGACCATTTAAATGCCCTTAAATTTGACGTATCTTCTATTGTGGCACGCAGGTTGTTTCCAGCCCCTACTACTCTCTGAATAAAGGATGTACCTCTGATATTTATGCTCCATCAATCACCCCTCAATTTAAAGCTATGTACACTCGTGCTGGCTGTCACCATCCGAGGAAAAATGTTCTCACTGCCCCCCATCTCATATGTCTCAGTGAAGCCACCTCTCAATTTTCTTCACTCTAACGAAAACAGTGTCAAGTCCCTCAGACCTTCCTCGTATGACCTTCCCTCCATACCAGGCAAAGTCTGCTCTGAACCATATCCAAAACTTCTACATCCTTCTCATAATGCGGTGACCAGGTCTTTCCGCAATGCTACAACTGCAGCTGAACCAGAGTTTTATATATCTGCAGCATGACGTCATGACTCTGAAACGCAAACACTCGACTAATAAAAGCTAACACGCCAGAATGTTTCTGAACAAAGTTATCAACCTGGGTTGAACCTTGCAGGGATCTATATTCCGAGATCTCTTCTCATCTTCACTACCAAGAATCTGACCATAAGCCCAGTATTTTGCATTCTTGTAACTCCTTACAAAGTGAATCACCTCGATTTTCGGAATTAAAATCTATTTACCACCTCTCAGCTCACCTTGGCAGTTTATCTATGTCCCTCTGTGACTTCTAACATCCTTCGGCACTCTCCACAACTTCGCTGACCTCAGTGTCATCCGCAATTTTAACAACTCATCTTCTCCACCGCCATCCAGGTCACGTTTAAAATGACAAACAGCAGTGGACACAAAACAGATCCTTGAGGTACACCACTCGTATCGAAACGCCAAGATGAACATTTCCCATCAACTACCACTCACTATATTCTGTCAGCTAACTAATTTCTGATTCTAACCGCTGCATCATTCTCAATCCGATAACACCGAATTTTGTGCAACAGCCTACCGTGGGAACCCTGTCAAATGCCTCACTGAAATCATTACGCAACACAACAACCACTTTACTCTCATCCACCTGTTTGGTCACCTTCTTAAAGATCTGAGTAAGGTTTGTGAGGCATGAAGTACCCTTGCCAAAACAGAGTTGACTATCACTAATCTTTCTTATTTCTTCCTAGATGATTCATATCCTATATGTTGTAACGTTTTCCGACACATTACCCAGAACCGAAGTAAGGCCCACTGGTTTACAATTACCAGGGTTGTCTCTAAAATCTCCTTCTTCAACAAGGGATTAACATTTGCTATCCGCCAGTCTTCTGGCACTATTTCTGTAGACAATATCGACAGAAAGAATAAAGCCAACCTCTCTTCAGTCACCTCCCTCTGTTCATAGAGAATACGATGTAAATCCCATTCGGCCCAGGCGACTTGTCGACATTCACACTTTAAAGAATAGCTAAGACCTCGTTCTGTGAACCTCAATCTCAATTGGTCAAATAGCCGGTATCCCAGAATTTGACATGACACAATCGTCTTTTTTCCAGTGTGAATACTGACAAAAAATGTGCTTTGAATCTATGGGTGTGTGGGAGGGAGTGTGCATGATAGTGTGGGACCAACTTTGACAATGGGCTTATGTGCTGCAGTATGTGCGTGGAAGTGGGGGAGTATGCAGTGGAGTTAGTGTGACAGTGTGCTAGTGTGTGTCAGATGGGTATTATGGTGAGGGAATATCCAGGGAGTGAGCATGTATCTGTGGGAGTGTCTGGGTGAGTGGGCGTGCCGATGAGTGTTTGTGCGTGGTTGTGAAGCAACGAAGATGAAGCAGTGTGTGGCGGACCAAGCATAGCAATGGACTTGAGTGTCACGGTTAGGGAGTGTGCTGGGAAGTGTCTGCAATATTGGGAATGTTTGTGAGTGTGTGCGGGGGAGTGACTGTGATGGTGAATGAATGTGTGGTTCAGTGAGGGTAACTGTGGGCAATTGCACGGGAGTAACCATGATGCCGGGTGAGTGTGTACAGGAGTAAGCAAGTCGATGAGGACTTTATGGTATCAGAGCGTGATGGCGAATGGCTGTACAAGGGATCCGCTTAATGGTGGAGGAGTTTGCAGGTGAGTAAACATAATGGAGGGGAAGTGATCGGGATGTATGTGTGCGTGGGAGTAAACTTGACACCTGCAGAGTGTGCAAGGGGTGAGCATGTTGTTGGAGGAGTGTGCGGAAGAGTGAGAGTGGCAGTGATGGAGTGAGTGGGTTTGTGTGCAAGAGAGTGATCATGATGGTGCAGGAGTGTGTGGGACACTGAGCATGATGCTGGGGGAGAGCGCGGTGTTGTCTACGGGGGAGCGAGAATGAAGGAGGACGTGTGTCCTTTGCAGAGATTGGAACGCTAGTGCAGAATGCAGGGTAGTGAGTGTGACGATGGGGCACTATGCAGTTGGTTAAGCAGGACGGACGCACACACTCCCACACAATCATGCTCATTTCCCTGCAAAATCACCCATCTTCATTCACACTTCCTCATCACTTCTCTAACGTCAAGCTCAATTCCCTGCACTTTCATTCACTGTCCTACTCGATCAACTGCACACTGCCCCACCATGACATTCAATCCCCTACGTGCCCCAACATCATTTTCATTCACCCACCATCATTTGCATTCACCCATACACTTCCTCACCGTAAGGATGCATACATAAGATTAAGTGTAATTTTGTGGGAGACTGTGGCGTACTGAGTGCTATGATTTGGAAGTGTGCGGAGCATTGATTGTGATGATGGGAGCGTACATGGAAAAGTGAGCATGACGGTTTGCCTGTGTGTGGCGAATTGAGTGTGAAAGTGTGGCAAAATGTAGGGCTGTGTAGGGGATGCTGGCGATACTTCACGGAAGTGAGCGTGATGGTGGTCTACAGTGGAGTGGAGTGAGCAGAATGGTGTTGGTGTGTACGGAAGTAAAAGCGTGATAGTGTGGGAGTGAGTTTGGCATGTGCCTGACCATGGTGGAGTGGACATAAGGCTGGGGGATTGTGCAGGGAGTGAACGGGATGGTGGCGAATTGAACAAGGGAGTTGTGTGATAGTGGGTGAGTGAGCAGAAGATTGTACACAGTGAAGTGGGAGAGGGGGGCATTGAGCGTAATAGTGGGCGGGTGTGCAGGGGAGTGTGTGTGATCGTGGTAGATTGAGCAGCGGAGTGAGAGAGACGGTGGGTGAGTGTGCAGGCAAATGAGCGTGATAGTGAGGGAGTGTGTAGAAGAGTTAGTGTGACGGTGTGGGAGAATGCAGGGGAGGAACAAAAAAAGCTCGGTTTTTCTGAACTGTAATAGAACTCCAACCGCGGTGAGTCCGAACCGCGAGATCATTAATGGTGACTATAGGGGTTTTTGCATCGTTTCTTCATGACACAGCCTTTGGGTTTTTTTTCACTGAGATATGTTTTTCCTCCAAAATGATTAATTCCTCAAGTGTCCACAGGAAGGAGAAAAGGCACATTAACTCAGTTACCCACACCTGCCCTGCAGTCTTAAGTGCTTTGACGTTACAAATGCTCATCTGAATGTAATTTTCCCTGTAACATTTTAATCTAAAACGACACAATGAGAGTGAAGTTCATGTCCCCTTGAGGAACTGAACCTCAAATTCACCCTCAGAGGGACACAGACAGACATATTTCCCCCAGAGTGACAGAGGACCAATGAGAGACAAAACCCCAGAAATTAGAATTTCACCCACTTGGCCTATATTGTGTTCAGTCTTCTTAACGACAGTCTGGTTATAGAAGGGAAAGAAAACATGTGGTCACTTACGTATCCGCGTTCCTCCCCCATCACACTGCAGGTTATACTTCTTCACATCGCTCTTCCTGCCAAACGGGAACATTGCTCACGTTATGTGCTTCCTGTCCATCCGCACCATCTTCCTCAAATTCTGGAAAAACAAACAGGGATGGGGCATTTCAAGTGCATTTTTGGTTAACAAAGCCAGTGTTTTAACCAGTGAGCTACAGAGCCAATATAATATCAACTAAGAGGGAATCTTTCTTGCATTAGAAACTGTAAGCTAAGAGATGAATGGATAGCCTATCGATCATAAACCAAGCAAATCTAATAAAACTGAAACAGAGACAAAGTGATCATGTCTAGAAAACGACAGAATGCAATGCTGAATTAGACAGTGTCCACGCTGATATAAATAGAGATCTTCTTGGATCTTTACTCTGGGAAATTTTGCAGATTCATATTCACACAAATAATTTTAGAAGCAAAAACGGACCATTCACCTCATCAGGCTTGTTCTGCTATTTCATCAGCTCATGTCAGATTCAATTATCCCGGACTGCTCTCTCCTAAATTTCTATATAACCCTTCACAGCTTTACTGATTAAAACTCTGTCGATCTCATCCTTGAATATTCATAATGACCCAGATCTACAGCTGCAATTAACAGTATTTAGAATTAAGTGTAGGAACCAGATCGTGATTATTAGCAGAAAAGTTGGTGATGGATATTGGCTGGAGGGCAATGCTCTCCCCAAATTATAGTAACATGACACAAAGCTTTCAAACCAAACTGAAATTTTCTAATATTGAGCTACCCCTAGAATTTAGACATTGGTACATTCTTAAAATTATAAACCATCACTGTTCAGTTTCAAATATCTATGGAAAGATAGTAGCTCAGCCAGACACTCCTTCTTAGATCTAACAGCCAAATCCAAAAAAAAATTCAAATCAACCAGTGTGCATTCAAATAAGCTCCATAAACAAAGCAAAGATATATTGGCTTAACGTCTAAATGCGAAATCAAATCACTTGATAATTCAGTCAGAAATATATTGTATTATTAAGTGCCTGTAAATATTTCAGAAATGGAAATTTGCAAATTACTTTCAAATTTTTAAACAGATAAATGGAAAACAAACTTGTATCATTATAGTCGGTAAGCAATAGAGAAATCAACCTCTACATTTTGACTTGGCATTGAACAATCTCATTCCTCCGTGGTTTCTGTACCTTCCCCGGGTCTGGCATGTCCGTCCTTATACTGTATCCAGCTGGGCTTTTCTGAAGACCCAATGGGATCAGAAGTTTGGGGAGTAAGCCTACCTGCTGGCAGCTGCATATAATTGCCCAACATCGACATGAGCCGAACATCTTGATAATTGTCAATTAATTGGACAAAATACCATGACTAATACGCGCCCCCTTGGGCTTAATAATCTTCAATGTTCCCACAAGGCTTCAAAATCGTGGATTATATTAAAAGCACTGTGAAGAGTCAGTGAATATTAGTAGATTTTCATTTTGATAGGATGAAAGCATGTTGATTCCCAAAGTCAGCTTCGAGGTAACTTTAAAGATACATTACTTCACATTGGCTACATTTCAACAGTTCAAGCAATGGCTCGGCATTTGTCCCTGGCATTGTTGATGTCTTGTTGCCAGTCTCAAAGGTGATACACTGGGACCTGCCTGTCCCCATTTTCAGAATCCCCTCGGGAACAGGTTATATAGCAGTTGTCGTCACGTCAGGCAAGTAAGATAGCTTCCGCCTCCAGTGGGTGTCCTGGTTCCAGTCAATCCTATCAGGGCTGGCATACAGCATTTGGGATCGCGAGGGCACTGGATATAATTTGTTTTACTGCTAACTTGCATCATGGTTCAGTCTAGTTCTGGCCATCTCAACGCAAAAGCACCACTCACCTCATTTGCGAGTGGAAACTCCTGGACTGTTTCACACTGTTCTGGATCCTGTCAGTGACTCCAGGAGGAAAATATTGAAAAGCATTCCGTTAAATAAAGGAAATTGAGCTTCTTGATTATTGTTTGTCACTTATTTGTCACTTTCATCAGACAGATAGACACATTTTTCAGTGTTGTAACACAAACCATTCGAACTCAGGGTTTTCCCAAAATTTTACGGCATTTATATTGGTATCACCTTTGGTCTTATTGAGCAAATTGTGCCGGTTTGGTCTTGCAGTCAGGGGCATGCTTCAATAACATAACTCTAAGTCATGGGATGGAGCCGGTGTAGGATGTTGCAGGCCACTTATCCCCATGATATAGGCTATGAAGACTGGAAGTTTAATTTTACAAAGAAGGAAAGATTTGCAGAAAGTAGGTGGTTTAAATTATGGCTGGGGACAATCAGGTGATGGTAGGGTCTCATTGAGTACACAGGAACTAACTCCTATTCCACAAAAAGTGTCGGTATGCCTGACGGGGGCTCGGGATTCCTGGGAGAATCAAAGTTCATTATTTTGTAGTATTGTTGCTTTAAAATTGTTTATATATTACTCTACTTTCGTGACCTTAATCACATGAAGAATAGAAACAAGCGCCCCGCCAATTACTTATTGGCTCGGATTAATACAATTACTTATTATAAATATTTTAAAATATTATTATAAAATAATAAATAAAAAATGTCGTTGTTTATAATTCAGGGTGGCAACCCAACAAGTGACTAAAACATTTCAAAAACGGTATTCTGCTGCTTTATTCTTATTAAATCATTCTCTTCCCTTCTGTTGTTGATCTCCTTGCGTTTATGTTCATTTTAACCTTATTAAACCAATTTATCGATTTACATTTGTCTAACTTTAAAGCCTGTTCCTAACTACACCTTTTAGAACCTTGATTGTAATCATCCGAAAGCTACTTTTAGGATTGGAATTTTCAGTTATTCAAAAATTGCAAGAGGAGAATAACTAAATAG
The DNA here is from genome assembly GCF_004010195.1 of Chiloscyllium plagiosum. Taxonomy (NCBI): domain Eukaryota; kingdom Metazoa; phylum Chordata; class Chondrichthyes; order Orectolobiformes; family Hemiscylliidae; genus Chiloscyllium; species Chiloscyllium plagiosum. The sequence continues at coordinate 8,746 of NW_025212161.1, forward strand.
GTGATTTGTCTCGTTCACTTATCCTGATCACTGCATCACACGGCTGTGACATTATGGATCCTGCTCACTCCATGGCAATAGGGCAGTGATGCGACAAACGAAATAGTGATTGATTTATCACCTTATTCCTCGATATGTTTGGCAGTCCATATTGTCAAAAGGGTGCAATGCTGGGTGACAGCAGTGCCTTTGTAGGTCAGGCAGTAGTCCTTTTTCGTTTGTTAGGGACACCTGATCATATGGATAAAATGCAGTTTGGCTTTTGGGGAGAACGCTCAGTGCAGTGGTAGCAAGCGTACATTTCGCATTACTGAGTGGGGATAGAGCTGAAGAAGAGTCCGGAAAACAAGTTTCTATTTATTTTTGTGAACCTTGGACGATCAACAGGGCTTAGTTCTCTTTGTCTTATACTGAGAGCAGTTCTCCTCTGTGGTAATAGATCACTGATTATTATGTTTACAATATATATCTGAATAACATGTAAAATTGTATTTACTTACACTCATCAATATAAATTGGAAATTCATTTATTCAGTATTTAATATGTAAAATGTATAATGTATACTGTTCACAACTTTGAAATCCACGATAATTAACTTTAGCCGCTTAATTTAAATCCAAGATGACATTTCTTAAGTGGTCCTGACCAGTCATTATTCATTTACAGCGCTATTGGTCGTGAAATTGGTGGAGCTGCTTTAAAAGGTTGGTGGAGCTGCTTTAAAAGGTCTTGTCTATTCAAATGAAAAAAAAACTTCAAATGCTGGAATAATGGCGGAATCTAAAGACACAGATATTAAACATAGGATATTAATTTATCACAACCTGATGTTAAATTAAAACATCAATCGCCATTGAGCGAGGGGACTCCCTCAATAAGGCGGCAACTGGCCTTACCAATAATCATCATGTACCACAACAGTCTTAAAATTAAATGGAAACAAACGAGTCTGAAACAACAAACAAACTATAATGTCGTCTTCCTCCGTATTAAACTGATTCGAAATTGAATAAGCTTGGCTTTCATGTGAGGATAAAAGAGATTAGTTAGAAACTGACAGTGAGGCAGTCATGACCTGTAAAAGGAACAGGAGTTGATATTTTATTTCATAATCACTGAAAGAGCATTTACCGTAAAATGAATCATGTTAAATTTCCAAAATGAAAATCAGATTCAAACAATCCCGGATCTCGCGCTCCAGTGAACAAAGCATCGACATTCAATCACCAACAAATAAACGTGCATTCAAATCGAATCACAAGGGGTTAAACTTTCTATTCGTTGTACATCTCTTTCTCTCTTTCTCTCTCTCTGTCTCTCACACATACACCACATGTTTGTAGCTTTGGAGTTCAATCTCATAAATCTTGGCTGTGTCACATCGTTGCTTAACAAAGTGTGCAAAATCTAAATACCTATCAGTCTTTCCATTTGTGACTTTAGCAATATTTTCAAGGCAAGGTTTTCGTGCCTCTGTATTCTTCCACAACCCAGGGGAAATACATGGGAGTCTTTCATATTTGCCCAATGTGTCCTTTATGCTAAGTCCAATAAAGTCCACAGCAGGTTAGTTCTAGCCAATTAAAACTAATAGTGGGAACTCGAACAGATCGCAGACATCTTGAAGCATGACGCGGGTATTTGACAGGGTCGAGGCCTGATCAAATGGCGTTTCACTAGTCATAAACCTGGAGAAAACAAATTTCCTATTACTAATTTTATAAATCTTAAGATTCTTTCAGCAAAACTTACTATCTGGACACTAGGACCCCGTTGAGCACTCATACTAGTATCTTGTGACGAAGTAGCAAGAATTGTATCAACGTTTCTAACTACATTTTTTTGTTCATGGCTAGCTTCTCTGGCATCAAATACTCTCCATATTTCATGAACAGAGAAGAAAAGCAAACGAGCAGAAAAAGAAACAGAAAATCAGCAAAGGAAGACAAGCCAAGTCGAAAAGATACGATAGAAATGAACTCGACAGAAAACTTACATTGATTAACAGCCTGACAACGAGTAATAATATTTCAGTTAATCTCCCCATGTTTTGTTTTATATGTGTAGGCTTCTTTTGCCACTTCCTTTGCAAAGACTGATCCTTTCGATCTGAAATTGAAAATAGATAACTAGCGGAATGAGGAGGAAGACCACACGTATATAAAATACTCACGTCTGGCTGGCCTCATTTCTCAACGCTCAACAGTGAAGGACTCAAGGCACTTACACCGCTGTCTACAATCTATCCGTGCCGAACCAAGTGTCATGGCACAAAATGAAGACCTAGACCTCCTTGCAGGGCCTCGCGGTCTTGGTGAGCTGAATCATGAGGAGTAAGGTCTGTTTAAAGCAAGATTACCAGTTTAATAAATTAAAACAGCCTGGCGCAGATTTGTCCAACAACACAGAGGTTAAAAGCTTCTGTAGTCCATGGAGAAATGGCGCACTTACATTCGAAAATTACACATTATTAATGTGTGTTTTAAGAGATAGTACAGCCTTAATTATCAAAAAAGACCCATAATATTTGATAAGGGGAAATGATTTGCAGCTGGTTAATCCAATGATATTTCCTCGAAAGAGTTCTTAATTACAAGGAAAGTCAAATCAACAGTAATGTGTTGACATGATTGACAACAGGCGGATCCAGTGATATTCCGTGGGAAAGGGGCCTTATTTAGGTAAATTATCATGTCATGGTAGTAGTTCAAGGTTAATTAGAATACCAAATCACTGTCTTATGGTGCATATTATGAAAACTCCATTGTTTTCTCTTATTTCTAAATACAGCTAACTTAGCTAACCATCAGTTCAAGTCTCAGAGTCAAATCATTACTTGCAGTCATTTTGACCTGTTATTTTAAATTGAAAAGCATTTCATGGTTCATAAAAATCTACATATACTTGTTGCTTCTGACAACAGCCTAAATTCAAATCTTAGATACTCACATGATCACAAAACGTTTGGAAGGAAATGGACAAAGGAAAGTCAGATGGGATTATTTTAGTTTGGGATTATCGTTGGCACAGACTTTTTGTGCCAAACAGCCTATTTCCATGCTGAATGACTCAATAACTTAATGCGTGTCTGTCTTTAGGGGAACATGGTAATTAGCTAGTCTGCATTTCTGTGCAAGAAGTGGGCTGAAATTGGACAGATTACGTCCCTATATGCCATAATCAATTGAAGCCTGATTTCTGCAGCTCCTGCTAAAAAAAACAAGCCTTAAATCCAGATATTATTGGGGTAAATCTGTGCTTCTCCTCCAGAAATATGCAGGCTCACCTTCCTTAATTTCTTTAGAACTAATGATCTAAAAATCTGTCCTGTTGCAAATACTGTCAAGAGAATAGAACGAGAGCAATCCATTCACCAGTCCTCAGCAGGTTGACAGCAGCAGCCAGCAGTGAGACAGCTGGTGGAAAAAAGACCAATCTTACCCCAGCGTGGGAAAGCATGGCCGGGTGGAGAAGAGCAACCCCTCTGAGGGAAAGCGGAACTTGGAGAGTCTTCAAGCCTATGGCTTAAGTACGAATTCTCAGGCCTTGCGTTTTACATTTTATTTGCATAGCTTCTCACTTTTATTCTAACAAAACTGCAGCGCTTAACATTGTAACTTATTTCTTTATCTTTCACCCTTTGTCACTAAGATGTTGTACCTGGGTGCATTTTCCATAAGATGCCGCTGTGTGTGGAGATATTGCTTACTCTCCCTGTTTCTTGTAGCCTATGCCTGAAAAGACGTGGCAAAAAACCCATCCATCCAAAACAATATTCTGGCTGTCGCAACACTCCCAGGTAGCTCAATGGAGTGTGGGGCTCGTTTAAAAAAACATTTCCTGTTGGTCATGGATCAGGCCACGACCCTAATTTGCTGATTGGCTCGTGGACGAGCGGTTGCATCTCGGACTGCCAACCCGGCCTCTCGGTGTCTTTTGTTGGAGGACGAGCAGCCCCAGCTCTGCCCTTCATTCCGCCCCCTGCTTCCCACTGGCCTGTGACGCCATCAAGCCTGAGCGGCGGGTACTGGAGCATACGCATATTTAATGTGGATTGTGAGCATGCGTGCCTCCAGTGAAGCTGGAATGATATGCTCCCATTCCCAGGCGGTGAGCGACGTTTAAAACGGAGTTCAGCACCAGAAGTAATATTCCGGTGAGTGAGGGTGAAATGGGTGGGCAGTGCCGATAGCTCTATTCCGGTGAGTGAGAGTTGAAGGAGAGGGAAGCGTCAGGAAGGATATTTCGGTGAATGAGGGTTAAAGGGGAGGGCAGGACGACGAGCTTAATTCTTGTGAGTGAGGGTTAAAGGGGAGGGCAGCGCCAGGAGAGATATTCCATTGAAAGAGGTCTAAACGGGAGGGCAGCGACAGTAAGGGTGAGAGGGCAAGACAGTGCCTGTAACTCCATTCCAGTGAGTGAGTTTTAAAGGGGTGGGCAGCGCCAGGTGCTATATTCCGTTGAGTGAGGGTTAAAGGGGGAGAGCTGCACCAGGGCTTATATTCCGGTTAGTGAGGGCTAATGGGGAGAGCAACACCAGGAGCTATATTCCACTGAGTGTATATTCCAGTGAGCAAGGATTAAAGGGAAGGGCATCACCAGGAGTTATATTCCAGTGATAGAGGGTTCCATCTAGAATGGGGCCAGGAGCTATATTCTGGTAAGATTTGTCATGTTTGGTCAGTGTAAGGTTCGAGACCCAGGTTTATGCCACAGAGAGCTTCAAGATTCTGCCCAGAAAAAAAGCCCATGGCAGGGGACGGTATTCTTTGTTTTTTTTAAATAATTTAGCGGTTGTCTGTTTATTTAGCTGTCTTTGGTGGGAACAATCTGGAGAGAAAGGTCAATGGTTAAATCATTGCTGTGTTCCCTGAGGAGTAGGTGCTGTTGGGAGACGTTGCGTGTACTTTGATTACTGAGATTGATGGGAAAATGACCTGGTAAATTTCTGTGTCCCTGAGATGTCGTCAGGGAACCTGACGTGCAGTTCCAGTGCACAGGAGGCTGAGAATAGGGAGGGCATGGACAGAATGTCACGGCCACAGGAATGTGCTGGCAGACAGTAAGCTGGTTTGAAGTTTTCGAAGTAAGGTTGTGAGCTTGCAGCATGGACAGTTCCCAGGGACATCGATGTTGTGGTGGATTTCGGAGACATGGGCAGAGCAGGATAAGGAATGGATGTTCCAGGTTCCAGGATTTAGAGCTTTCACTAAGAACAGGCAAGGGATTAAAGAGGGGGAGCTGTGGCCTTGTTAGTTTAGGACAGAATAACGGTGACTAAAATAACTTTTGCCGACTCGTCTATTGAGATTGTATGGGCTGAGGTTACAAACAGGAGAAGAGAAGTCACACTTTTGTGTGTTTTCGTATAGGCCTCCGCAGAGTCCCAGGGATATGCAGGAGAGGATCGGCAAAAAGATTCTGAGTACGAGTGAAAGGAACAGGGTGGTCATTAAGCGGGACGTTAACTTCCCCAACATTGATTGGAAATGCTATAACTCTAGCACGTCGGTTGGAACAGGTTTTTGTCAAATGTGTGCAGGAGGATTTCCTGACAAAATATGTCGAAGGGCACACTAGAGGAAAGGCCAAACTGGATCTGGCGCTTGGTAATGAATCAGGGAAGGTGTTGATTTCGTGGTAGGTGACCACTTTAGAGAGAGTGACAAAAGGTTTGTTAGGTTTAATTTAGCGATGGGAAGGGATATGTACATGCCAGAGGGCAAGAGTCAAAAATGGGAAAGGGCAATTATAATGCGGTTAGGGAAGACTTAAGATGCATAGAATGGGGTCGCAAAATGCAGGGGATTGGGACAATCGAAATGTGGAGCTGGTTTAAGGAACAGATATTGCGTCTCCTTGATCGGTATTCCCTGTCAGGCGTGGAGGAAGTGATTAGTTAGGGGAACAATAGTTTATCAGAGAAATTGTATCTCTTGTTAAACAGAAGAAGGAGACTTTTGTGAAGATCAGACGAGATGGTCCAGATAAGTCGATGGAGAGTTACAGATTAGCTCAGAAGGATTTAAAGCAGAAGTTAAGAAGAACAAGGATTGAACATGAGCAGTCTTTAGCAGGTAAAATAAAGAATAACCTAAAGCTTTCTGTAGGTTTGTGAGAAATAAAAGGATTACTAAGATAGGAATAGAATATACAAATGTGGAAAGCGTGTGTGGACCCTGCGAAGATCAGAGTGGTGCTAAACGAACATTTCTCATCTGTTTTGACTCAGGAAATGGAGAATATTATCGAGGGGAAGAATGTGCTACAGGATATAAGACTAGAAAGGATCGAGGTAAGTAAGGAAGAGGAGCTAACAACTCTCGAAGGAATGAAAGTAGATATGTCCCCTGGGTTGAATGGGATTTATCCGAGGATTCTCTGGGAAGCTAGGCCGGAGACGTTAAAGCCTTTGGCCTGAATCTTCGAGTCGTCATTATATTCAGGTTTAGTAACAGGAGACTGCTGGATTGCAAATGCTGTGCCCTTGTACAGGAAGGGAAGTAGAGAACCTTTCGTTAATTCATGAGAATTGAGCCTGACATCTGCTGTGAGAAAAGTTTTGGAAAGGATTATAAGATGCAGGATTTATAATCATCTAGCAAGCAACAATTTGATTGCAGATAGTCAACACAGTTTTGGCAAGGGCAGGTCATGTCTCATACACCTCATTGAACTTTTTTAGAATGTGACCAAGCATGTGGATGAAGGTACGGCAGTTGACGTGGTGTACTTGGATTCAGTTAACCTTTGATAACGTTCCACTAGATAGGCTTTTGGAGAAAACCCAGAGGCATGGGATTGAGTGTGATTTAAGAGTTTGGATTATGAACCGAAATTCTGTCTGAAGACAACGAGTGATGGATGATTGAAAATATTCAGCGTGGAGTCTGTTTACAAGTGGTGTGCCACAAGGATCTGTTTTGGGACCCCTGCAGTTTTGTAATGTTAATAAATTACTTGGATGTAGGCATAGGTCGGGGTCGGTAAGTTTACAGATGACTCTAAAGTCGGTGGGGTAGGGGAGAGTGTGGAATTGTAGGTTTCGGGGGAACTTAGATAAACTGCAGAATTGGACTGACATGTGGCAAATATAGTTCGTGGCAGATAAATGTGATTTGATTCACTTGGGATAAGTAACAGGAAGGCAGAATACTGGGTAAATGGAAAGAGTCTTGGTAGTGTGGATGTGCAGAGCGATATTCGAGTCCTTGAACATATCCCTGAAAGTTGCTTCACAGGTTGATACTGCTGTATAAAGGCATGCGGTCCGTTAAGATTTATTGGTAGAGGGTTACGTTCTGGAGCCATAACGTCATGCTGTAACTCTACAAAAACCTAGTGCGGCCGCACTTACAATATCGTGTACAGTTCTGGTCGACCCGTTGCAAGAAAGATGTGCAAACATTGGAAAAGGTGCAGAGGAGATTTGCCAGGATGTTACCTGGTCTGAAGGAATGTCTTATATGGAAAGGCTGAGACACTTAGGTCTGTTCTCCAGGGAGAGCAGAAGCCTCAGAGGAGATTTGATAGAGACAGACAAGACGAAAAGATGTTTTGGTAGGGTAGACCATGACAGTCTTTTGACGAATATGATGACCTCAGCTTTCCGAGGGCGTAGAGCTACAAATTGAGTGGTGATAGGTTTAAGGCTGATGTCAGAGGCACGTTCTTTAATCAGAGATTGGTAAAGGACTGGAATACTCTACCTGCCAATGTCGTTAACTCATCCACAATAGGGGGATTTCAACAATCTTTGGGTAAGCACATGGATGATGATAGAATCCAGTCGGGGTATGGGCTTAGATTAGCTCACAGGTCGGCGCAACATCGAGAACCGAACGGCTTGTTCTGAACTGTCTTGTTTAATGCTCCATGAGCTTACTGTCAATGTATCAGAAGCTGAGAGAATGGAACAGGGATTGCCGGGCGAGAACTGTGAAGGACTCGGGTGTTAGTATTGAAGACTGGGGGCGTTCATCACCCGCCATCCCAGCACAAATTTCAGTCCTTTTTCTCTCATTGCTCCCTTTCCCCACACTCTTTCCCCACACTCTTTCCCCATCCTGTCCCACCTACGCTTCCTTTTGAAAATTTCCAAAGCATTGTTAAAATTTCTTACACACTATTTTGCTTTTGTCAGAATAATTGACAACTTGAAAGCTGGACTGAAAACAAGAGACAGTGCAGCCAGGCCAAAAGCTTTCAAAGTGAATCTGTCGCTTAGTGATCACCTTGAACTGCTGAAGGCTGTGTGCTAAAGCTGTTCACGGATTGTCATTCAGTGAAGAGTTACATGATTTTCATCCAGTCTAGATAAGGTAGTGCTGATATCTATGTCAATTACAATTTTTTTTTGCACATCACATTTGCTCGAATAAAAACATTCAAAATAGAAACAGAAGTCATTATGTTCAATCCTGCTCTGATATTCAGTGTGAACAAGGCTGTCACACTATTCAGTAGCCTGCTACGACTTTATACTCATGCAGTTTGATCACTTCATCATTAAGAATTATATGGTTTTCTTGGTAACATTGCATATTTTGGCTTTAACATCTTACTGTGTCATAAATTTGCACAGAGCCACCAGTCTCAGAGTGTCATATGACGTGCCTCATATTTGTTCATTGTGGTCCCACACCCCTGCCTCTGGATTTCCTGGTCATTAGGACATCCTTCCTACATTTCCCTTGTTTATCCAGTTCGCATTTCCATTGTTTCTGTGTCATGTGAATTAATTCTTCTAAACGCCAGTGGATTTCATCCTAACCAATCCATTCTGTCAAAATAGGCCAGTCTTTCCATTAGAGGAATCGGTATGAAAAACGTTGTTGTGCGGTTTCCATAGACAATAGTGCACACAACACTCCAGATATGGCCTCACCAAGATACTGCACAATTTCAGCAAGGCATCCGTGTTAGTGTATTTAAGTCCTCTGGCTACGAAGGCCACCATACAGTCTGACTCCTTTACCTCCTGCTGCGCCTACATGTTACTATCCACGATATGTGTATACAGGCACCAGGAATTGCTTCTCATTTCCCATTCGAAAATGCATACTGACTGACTCTGTCCAATCTTGCCACCGTTTTCCAATGTTAGGCTCTATCGTCTGTCATTCCATGTTGCAACTCCACCTACTTCTTTGAATCGTGTCGTCACATTAACTTCCTTCCAATCCATAAAAAAAGTACCAGAGTGTAGAGAATGTTGAAAGATGATCAAATTACTGTTTTGAAGTTCACGTTTCTTGTTTCTTGCATCCAATAACTCTTGGCTCACTTTGTTAGGTACTCTTGAGTGGAGTGGAGTTAGGTACTCTGTGCTTTGTTTGCTTTTAATCCCATCAATTTCCCAAAGCCATTTCCCAACTACTGCTGGTATACTTCCGTTCTTCCCTCTCATGTGTTCCCCAGGAATTCAGGCATATTGCTTGTCATCCTTTATGATAAAATAACGAAACTCTCTCTTTAATTGGTTTGCCATCCGTTTATTGCCCATTGTAAATCCCCTTCTATCTGTTGAAAGGGATTTATTTTCTTTATATTTTTGTCTCTACATATAACATTCGGAGCTTTTACAGTTGGTTTGTATTTCACAATCTTCCTCTTATACTTCGTTTTCCCTATTAATCGATCACTTATTCGTCTTGTGCTGGAATCTGGACTGTTCCCAGTCTTCATGTCTGCTGCTATTTCCTAGCTATTTTGCTTGCCTCTGCCTTGGATCCAGTTTGATCTCTAATATCCCTTACTGGACATGGTCAAGTCATCTTTCCCTTTGTATGTTGTACCAACATAGGCATGAATAATAGTTGTAGCTCCTACAATGACTCTACAAATGCTCACCATCCATTGAAGTTATGTTCTCTCATTTATTGTAAGCTACTCGCGCCTCATACCATCATAATTTCTTCTATTTTTAATTCGTCCCCTCCTCTCAAATTCAACTGTCATTCTCCATCTTAATGAAGACTTCTATTTCTGTATACTTCACTCTCCCAAAAAGGACCTCACAAGCTAGTTTACCAATTACTCGTTTGTCATTACACAAATAAAGTTATTAAATTGGAGTCATCATACTTACAGAGACCATCGGAATGTTGTCTAACTTGAGAGAGAGAGAGGACCGAAGGGATCATGATGAACTCAACCAGTTCAGGGATTGTGCATCGGAATCGAGCCATCCACCCGCCTGAGCTAACCGACACCCAGCCATTAAATAATATTCACTCGAGTCTGGACTGGACTTGATTAGCGTTCATAATGTTTTGGTCCATAAGACTATCTCGTACACACTCCAGAAATGAGCGCTAAGTGGCATTGTTACTGATATGATTTTCTGGATTTACATATAGATTGAAGCCACTTATAATCACCATAAGAGCACAAGATATCAGAGCGGAAATGGCTATTCGGTCCACCGAGTCTGCTCGGCCATTTGATAGTGAAAGATATGTTTCTCATACCCATTCTCCTGCAATGTCCATAACCGTTGATCCGCTTACCAATCAGGAGCAAATCTATTTCTGTCATAGAAACACTCAATGACTTGGCTTGCACGGCCCGCTATATCGCCATGAGTTCCAAAGAGTTACCACCCACTGCCTGAAGAAATTCCTTCTCGTCTCAGCTCTGAATGGTCATCCCTTAAATTATGAAGTTGTACACTGGGGTTCTCGCCTCTGTCATTAATTGAAATATTTTCTCCATGCCCACCTATCCAGGCCTCTCAGGACACTGAAAATTTCAATCATATACAGAATCAGACAGCACGGAAACAGACCCTTGGGTAAACCACTCCATGCTGAACTTGGTACGAAACGAAAGTAGTCAAACCTGCCTGCACTTAGACTGTATCTCTCAGAACATTTGTTATTAAAATACTTACGTGAAAGCCTTTAAATGTTGTAAATCTACCTGTATACATGACTTCCTCTGATTGATCATTCCAAACACCAATCACTCTCTGTGTTAAAGCAAGTACCTTTCCTCTTTTTTCAATCGTTCTCCTTCCACCTGAAATGCCCCACACTAGTGAAAAGACGTCCGTCATTCGCCTTATCTTTATCCCACTCAAGGGCAGAGATTATGCAGTTAATGGTAGGGCCCTGAGTGGTGTTATACCGAGGTACATTTGTAACTAAGATTGTGTGGTAAGTATCGACTTCTAAGCTTTTCACTATACTCACGTGAATACATTAAATATCAAGCTAATTGATTCTATTAAAAATATACCCTTTAGGACAAAAAGTTTCACCTAATGGAAAAGCCGCCTGTTATTTTCCACTATCTGTCGCTCTTAGATTTTTATAAACCTCATAAAGTCATCCCCACCCCACTATGCTCCTGTGAAAGAAGTCCAAGCCGATCCAGCTACTCCCTTTAACTCAAACCTTCCATTCTCAGCCACATCCTGTAAAATAATTTAGGAATCCTCTCCGGCTTAATGTCCTTTCTATAACAGGGTGATCAGAACCGGACACAGTACTTCACAACAGGCCTCGCCAACATCCTGTACAACCTCAACATGACGTTTCCAATCCTCTACACAACGGGCTGAGCAATGAAGATGAGTTTGCTGAATGCCTTAACCACTCTGTCTACTTGTGACACAAATTTCAAAGAATTATGTAACTGAAATCTCTGTTCCACAGCACTACCCAAGGGTCTACTTTTAATTGAGTAAGCCCTGCCCCCTTGTTTGTTTAGCCAAATGCAATACCTCATATTTATTCAAATTAAACTCCATCTGTCATCCCTCCGCCCATAAATCCAATTATAGAGTCATAGAGTCTGCAGATGTACAGCAAAGAAACTGAGCCTTTGGCCCAATTCTTCTATGCCGATCAGATATCCTAACCTAATGTTATCCCATTTGCCAACACTTGGCCCATATCTTTCTTTATCTTTCCTATTCAAATATCCATCCAGTTGCCTTTTAAATGCTGTCATTTTACCAGCCTCCACCGATTTCTCTGGTAGCCCATTCCATAATGCAACACCCTCTGTGTGATGTAGTTGTTCCTTAGGTCCCATTTATGTGTTTCTCATTTCACCATAAACGTATGCTCACTAGTTCTGGACTCCAGTACCCAAGGGAAAAGACCATACATATTTACCCTATCCACGCCCCTCTTTACTTTATGAACCTTTATAAAGTCACTGCTCAGCCTCTATCACTCTCAGCGAAACAACCTTAGTCTTTTATGCCTCGATATATATCTCAAAGTCTGCAACCCTGGCAACATCCAGGTAAATTTTTCTGAATGTTTCAATTTCATAACATCCTTCCGATAGGAACGAGACCACAATTCCATGCAACATTCCAAAAGTGGTCGAATGAATGTCCTGTACAGTCGCACACCGCCTCCCAGCTCCAATATTCGATGTTCTGATCAATAAAGGAAAATATAACAAATGCCTTCTTCACACACTGTCTACCTGCGACTTCTCTTTCAAGAAACTATGATCCTGCCTTCCAATGTCTCTTTGTTCAGCACTTCTTTGTAATCTTCATTAAATACCTTCGCTGTCTACTGTACAACCAATTTGGTCTCATTTGCAATCTAACTAACTATGCCTTCTTTCACTTTGTAATCTTGCTAACCATCTTCACTATCTATTTTATCACAAATTTGGTCTCGTTTTAAAACCTCTTAATTATGCCTTCTATCTCTTTGTAATCTTAGCACAGCCAACTTCACTATCCACTAGTTTTGTCTCATGTTCAAACATATCTTCAACGATCCCTGTGGAACATCGGTGGTCACAGACCTCCAGTCCAAAACAAAACCCTGCACCACCCGTCTCATCTCCTTTAATGAAGTGACTTTTGCATCCAAATTGTTATACTCATCCTGAATTCTATGTGCTCAAACTTTACTCATTAATCTACCATGTGGAACCTTGTAATAGTTTTTTAAATATAAAGTCCAAGTTAATAATGTCGACTGATTGACCTTAACAATCTTCTCGTTTTCTTAATCAAAAATCTCAAATTTGTGATTTTCAAATTCCCTCGCAACTGCTGTGTCCCTGATCAGGCAGCTCACCGTCCGGTTTGAATTTCAGCCTGTTATGATTTGGTCATTCCTCTTCTCTTCTCTAGATTAGTTCCAACAGTGAATATTGTCTCTTCCTAACTATTAATTCAAACTGGAGATGTTTTCACTCTGCTTCACAAACACCTTTGCTTGTCCTCCTCGTTTGTTCTACCTCCTTCATTCCCATTTTGCTGGGAATAACGAGGTGAAGCAGAAGATACTGCAAACCTGTCAGGTAATGTTCTGTTAAAGGCACAGACACCACGATCTGATCACATTCATTTTCCGCTGACACGTATCATTCATTTTACACCAACAGTAAATATATCATTGGACTCCAATAGTTGTATGAGTGCGTTTGTTTTCTTGTAGATTATGGATTTTATTTTAACCCCGAATGAGTCATAATATTTTGAGGAAGAGATGTCTCCTTTCCTCAGGCCGATGTCACAGACACATTATCTAGAGAATGTGAGCCCAGTACTCGACACTCCAGCCAGGGGGAAGAAAGCCTTACAGCAGCTCCACTCGCAGACTATCTACAACTGTCAGAGTTTTGAAAGAATATAAATGGCACATGAGGGAAGTCGACAGATAAAGCATAGGGGATGTGAAAGAGACTCAGTTGAATAAACAGAGACATAGAAAAAAGTAGAGACACATATTTAGGTAGACACTGAAAGGACCAATTCTCCATTTGACATGGCTGCTCACTGAAGGAAAGGAAAATAAAGATGTAACCATTGAAGCACAACCTTTCACCAGCCCAGGTAAAGGAAGCAGTATTGCAGCCAATAAAGTATTTCTGAATTTGTAACATTGTCCGTTGTAAGTTCATGAGAGATTTTGATAATGTCCTGATTTAACAGATAAAACTGATTATTGCCCGACATTATAATGTAGAAATGTATAATTAACCTGATTCTTTCGATCTGAAATATTTTCTCTGTGTCTTTCCAAAGATACTGCAAGGGCTGCTGAGTTTCTCTATCAATTCCTGTTTTTGGTTCAGCGTCTGGAGATCTTTGTTTTACATTAACTTTAATAAAGTTTGGGACAAAACCAATAACCTGCCTGCTTCAGAAAATCAGTCTGAAATACTGGCACAAAGATAGGTTTCTAGATCAAAACTCCCCATCCCTGAGCAGGAATAGAACCCTTGCCACGGCAGTGAAAGCGCCGAATAGGATGCACTAGATCACAAGGGAAGGTGACAAAAGCAGTCATATGCATTTTCAATGGAACCACTGTTGCCTTTTTTTAAATCAGATTAGCTAGTTTTTACAGAGTGGAAAAAGACCATTCAGCCCACCGTGCATGTAGCTCATCCTCCATCTATTCTAGGCAGTTTTTCCAGCTTTGGCACACAACCTAATGTGTTCTGATCTTTACAATGTAAGTGTCAATGAGATTCTCCCTGCGATCTTAAGTGTCACAACAACTCGACTGAAGTTTGAATGCTCGCACTGTGGTGTAACCGGCTTGAGGAACTTATCCTAGTTTTCATACACAGTGTAAGACACAAAGATACATACCTTGAGAGGTGCATTGCTCTCAGGATGATATCAGCTTGTTGTGCTTCACTTCCGCATTCTGCGCCCACACGCAAGTTTCTCCCATAAAAGGCAACTTTAGGTGAAAATTAAGCCTGTTCTGCAGACAATGAGAGCCGTTGCGCTGAACTGAGACTTAAAATGCACAATAGACACAAATGTAACTTTCACTATCCATTGATCCATACTCTGCAGGTTCTGACAAAAAACAGGTAGCGGGGACAAAGTAGAACATTACACTCGAGCCAGGTAGGATTTAAACCTGCAAACACCTGATCGGAGGTCTGACGCGTTATCCATTAATCGCTGGCCCAATGCACAGTTGGGAGTGCGACAGTTTGTCGATATGAAATGAAAACATGGACGTCGGGGGAAACAGCACTCACAACGCGGACAAGCAACAAAGACAATCATCTCCCACTACTACACTTCGAAGCCCCACTTTGTGAAGCAATGCCTTTCACTGGCAAACATTTTTGTCCTCAGGTACCTACTTCAGAGTCGCTTGCTTCTCTGCTGGATGCTTCCAAACTTTTCAACACAGTCACTGCGCGATTTCACGATCAACCCCAGTGAAATGTACTTTCATACATTGAGTAATTGGCTCTTCCAATCAAGACTCAGAACAAAATCGGCGAGTATTCCCTGATTATTTCTCCACCGGGATCTAGAAATAGACGAATTGAACGATGCCTTTATACATGCCGCACCTTCACCGCATCTAATTTCCTCAAAACGAGCCCCTATGAAGAAAACAAGCATCAGCCTGTTCTGGCCATTCCTGCTATGCATCTGCTGAACAATACCAGATTATCACAGCTCTTCTTCCTTCACATTGAACCACAGAGCGATAAAATTAACTGTTTCGAAATTTGGAGAGAGAAACATTGCTACCGAAATGTAGATATGACGCAAAAGAAAGGCACAAGAATGTGGCTAAGTCAGGTGGCAAGGGTGTCTGTCAGCATCACATGGGGGATTTGCTGCCTATGAGTCTGAGTTTGCATCTTCCAGACCTGGATACAAATCACCGTCAGGAAATGAAGAGTTATTTCTCTTCCCCTGAATTGTCTGAATGAAAACGAGTTTCGGGTTACACACAGAATACTCAGCCGCATCATGCTTGAATCAGTCCAGTGATTGTTTGCAATCGTCTAGAAGGACAACGGAAGGACACGGGAAAACCGCCATTACAAATTCCCCTGCAATCATCTCACCTGTCTCAGTTGGAAATATCTCGCTGTTGCTTCACTGTCGCTGGGTGTAAATCCTGGATCTCCCTCCCTCACGGCCTCATGTTTGTACCTCCATGCTGAGGAGTTCACGCTTTCAGGGATAATTAGGAATCGGCAGCGAATCGTACCCTATTAAGTGAAATCTAAATCCCAGGAATACGTTTCTAAAAGTTACATGTTCTATTTGGACACCTGCATTCAGAAGGGAATAAGTTGAGAATTGGAGCAGGGGAATGAAGTAAACGTGAAAGGCATTAACGAGTGGGAGTCATGAGGTTGGAAGTGAGGGTGGCGCTGGTGGTGCAAGGCACTGAGTCGGTGCTAATGGGTCAGCCTTTACTGCCCAATGTTTGCATTCAGGTGAACACACCTGCATTGACACACCACTTCTGCTCAATTCACCACAATGACTCTTTTCCTCTTGGTGTGAGGCTCCTTTAGTATGTATTGAACTGGTTATTGGACCCCGAGAGAATGAACACATGCTTGTTATCCAGTCAGTTTAAAAGATTAACGTAACAGTTTGAAACCAACACAAGTGGAGTTAGTCTTCGTTCTATATTTTCTGTGGGGATTGCTCAGCCATTAAAAACCTGTTTTTTTTTTTGCAAGAGCGGTGCCGATTACAATTCTGACCGAGCAACATTGATTTAGAAAACGCATTTCCGAATTACTGTGATTAAATAGTTAATAAACTGCACGTTGGCTAAGTAAATTTGGTTGTTGCGTGGCGTCATGGGTCAGTTGAGTTAAGCGCCTGTCCAATAAACAAAAGGACCAGGGTTTAAATCACCG
>NW_025212162.1:0-9193 GCF_004010195.1 Chiloscyllium plagiosum
ATTTCAAGTAATATTCTGTTAAAACATATTGAACATCCTTCCTTGAATAAGGTGAACAGTGTGAGTCCAGTCCTCCTGTTGTAGTCTCATCAACGTGTGCTTTAGCTTTAGATTTCAATATGATAAAATAAGATTCAACATATGTTTTGCTAAATACAGTGAGTATCACGCTGGAAATCAATCTGCACTGTTCCCAGCATTGACATGCGATTGCAAAAAATTAGACTGTTCGAGAAATTGTACACTTTGCCTGAGTTTCAGAAGCAGTTTAATATGAAACACGTTAAAAACTGGAGACTGCATCAATACATCATTTGAAGGTGCTATATATCACCTCAGCAACAAAAAAACCACAAAACGCAGAAGTATATCTATACAACGTTATCCAGAAATACGGTTAACCAATAAACACAATCCACCACTTTCTCAAAAACAAACGCAAACAAGTAGACACAACACAAACAAAATCTATAGCCACATTACCTTACTTCAAAGGCATATCGGAAATTGCATCCGGATCACTCAGATGCCTTGGCATCCTGGGAGACCATAAACCTTCCAACACACTTAAATTGTCGACTGATGAGCCTAAAGGAGTCATTAGGTACCACTAGTAAAACTAATGTCATTAACGAGATACCATGCAAGAACTGTAGAAAAACACACTATATCGGACAAATTAGCAGGAAACTGGCCACCAGCATACATGAACAACAAGTGGCCACCAGAAATAAGTCCCACTATCATTAGGTTTCATACATACAGGCAACTAACGACACCACTTTGACTGGGAAAGCACACATACACCACAAGACAGACGCAAGGAAGACCCGCACCTAAATTCTTAGAGGCATAGCAATTTAACCAGAACTGTATCAGTGAACGCATATGAATATCGGCAATATGTACGTTCTCTTGAAAGAATGAACGGGAAATGACATCACCCACCTTAAGAATCGAAGACCTGTAAAACGGAAGGCTGGACATACCACCACAGCTTCCCCAGAGAATCTCACTAAACATGTTCCCTACTTTATAGTTGCAAAATCTCTGAAAACAAACTATCAAGCTCAGAGACCCTCCTTACAGACTTGTCATCAATCTGAGCATCAGATCTTCTAAAATATCGGTAGCATCAGATAATATATCTGAGGAAATGCTAACTCCTGAAGAATGCTGCGTATGTTTACATCCTAGCCATTGCTGCTAATTTCTGGTGAATGAATTAAATGCAGCTAGTACAGCTTTGTTGCATTTTTGGCATGATTTTACACAATCACGCCAGTGCATTAAAAAATACTGCATGGATCAGAGAAAAAATTCCATCTCGTTGTCAATACAGTTGTAGGAAAGATGCCAGAAATGCAGTTGCACTCGAGCGACATGAAGATGGAGACTGTGAAGCGGTACATATTGCTAATTCAAATCAGGACGGGACATATGCAATTAGTGGTAGGGTCTTAGGGAGTGTTTTCAGACTTAGGGAACATGCGGTGCAGGTTCATAGATTTTTGAAGGTGATGCAGCAGGTAGAAGTGATCGTTTGAATATTGTCATTGGAATGCCATTTTGCCGCTCTGCACGACATTGGTTAGTCCGCTTTTGGAGCACTGCTTTTAGGATTGTCTCTGTGCTTTGAAATGATTGTGCTCAATCCGAAAGGATGCAGAATTGATTCACATGGACGCTTCCAAGACTGGAGGGTTTCAGCTCCAGGGAGCGGCTGAATAACCTGGGGCTAATTTACTTGGGGTGTCGGAGTATCAGGGGTCCCGTGTCGAAGTGTCTAAAATCGTGAGGGGGCATGGATAGCTGATGTATTTTTTCCAAGCAGAAGTGAGCTCAAAACATTAGAACATGCCTTTAAGGTGAGGGACGATTTTATACGGTCCTAACGAAATGCTTTTTCATGCAGAGTATGGTGCATCTATGGAATGACCTGCTAGAGGATGTGGTGGAGGCACATTTAATTATATCTTTTAAAATGGCATCTGGGTATTTGCATATTGTTTCCTGAAAAATGGCAGAATTTCATTCTAAAACATGTGTCTGCACGTATGTAGCTGCATCAATGGCCTTTAATTTATCCCACTGCGCTTTATCCGCCTCTGGTCAGAACCAATCAGACGCTTGACGACTTAGGAAGATGTTATGGAAGAGAAGACGAGACGATTACGTGGGAAACCAATGGTTGCCAGTTAATAAATAATACAACGAGCTGACTGAGTGTATTACTTTCTCTTGAAAAGGAAATCGAGATTAAATTATCTCTTTTTCATCCCTGTGGAGGGATAGTAACTTGACTGCATTCTAACCATTACCTCTTTGAAACTAAAAAGCAGCCCAGTGCAATCTGAAATTCCTGATTAAAACACACATAGTCGAACAATTACCAAAGTGGCAGAGGTTCCTATCGTGATAATTCGAATTACCAAAGTGGCAGAGGTTCCTATCGTGATAATTCGAGAAACAGAAAATTAAACATGCAGGTGCTTCAGAAGTCTACAAACTGGAGAATGTAAAAGGTATAAAATTCGAAGCTGATCGGGGAAATATGGCAGATATATCATTGGTAAAGTGCTGAAAGGACCGACAATGACACTTCCACTTCGAAGAAACTGCCTTCCAACACCACTATTGTAAGTGCTTGCACATCCAACTATGTTTCATCAAAACAACTGCTTCTACTTCTGAAGAAATTTCTGATGCGAATATATTTTTTTAAATTGTTGTAAGTAATGTTCGGTACGCAACAATTTGTTGATTTCCTGCGTCTATATAATCAGGGCCAATATAAAGTTCCTTTCATTACTTAACGTATATGCCATGAAACGTCCTTTGGCTCTTCGAGACAGAAGCTTGCCCTGATAAGGAATTGGGCAAATCTGCTATTTGGCTGGTGAAAGGGACTTACTCCCCAAATCTTGCATCGGTTGCTCTTTCTGGTGAGTCATTCTACCGTGGCAGTTGTGAATTCGTATCAAGTGTTTTCTCACATTTACATGATTATACTGAACGTGCTCACCTGCTAGCAGCAGGAACCTGTGTATTTTCTTTAGTCAGAAACTGTAATATGAATTGTCTCATCTGGTTGTCTTAGAGCGAATTTGGTGACAATAATGATTTTCACAAGAGGAAGATGTGGCCTTTCTAAATGTATCACTTTTTCCATGGTATCAAAGGAAATAACAGGTCCATTGTTGATTAATTCAATATGTTACTGTATCGTGTCTTCAGTTCCCAAGTTTACCCTTTCATTCTTGTCCACCACTGCCGTCTGCAGGGTAATTTATATCTGATTGCTGTCAATCTTGATTTATATCTTTGGTGCATTGTCTCCTTCACATTTGATATACTTGCCGTGATTTGCTTCCAGACGTTCCAATGTATTGCACAAAAAGAATAGCACTAACGTTTAAAGTAACATTTTTTTGGGTTTAACTCTGTTAAAGGAAATGCCTGTTTATTTTTTTTTTAATTCACACCTCGCCAAATATTTCATAAAGTGCAGTGGAGCGGTCGTCAAACAGCTTCACCTGCAGAAATAGCATTTGGTTGGTGTTACACGGCCCCAGTTGTTTGGTTTCCATTTAGTCTGATCATCCTGTTTAATTCAATGAAAGTATGGCGCATTTTAGTGGCCAATAGAACTCTTTCAGGACTCCAGTGTCGACGGAGTGAGACTCATAGCAATTGGGAAACTGAGAATGGAAGGAAACTCATCATTTTACTTCTGTCTATGATAGTAAATTTAATATTGTCACTGGACTATAGGAGAAAGCAGAACAGCCAGAGAACGTACAAACGCCACAAACTCTGAGGCGAGAATCAAAATTACAGTCGTGCCCATAACTGCACTATTGCAACGTTATGTTCGACACTTCTTCTTTCCAAAATGTACATATACTCAATTTGCATCTTTTTGACTTAAGCGAAATTAATGTCAAAATAACAAAAACGAATATTAACATAGCTCCCTTGATGTACTTTCATGACTGTGCGTTTTCTTTACTATGTAACAACGTGGAATCTGGTGAACGTGCCAGTTCGCCTCCCTTATTGTTTTTTTTTCCCATTCAGTCAGCAGACGAGTTTGTGGTTGATGAGGTCATCATTTATGGCCAATCTGTAACTGCCAAGAAGCCAGTTATGAATCAAGTACATTGTAGTGGGTCTGTAAATACATGCATGCCAGGGCAGGTAAAGACAAAAGTATCCCTCTCTAGAGACCATTCCTCACATAGACTTTTGTCCTGAATACTGATAATTGATTCATGAATATATTGAAAGCGTAATTCCAGATTTTTGAAATAAGTTATAACTTTCTGCAGGAATTCCAGCTTTGCATCCCCAGAACGCTGCCTGCGTCTCTGGATTAACTATCCAGATGGATTACCGCCAGGCCATCGCCTCTCCCAAATCTCGGGTTATTGTTTCCTAATACTTGGGTCTCTTCTCTATACATGACAACACCAACAACTAAAGAGAAGCTTGTTCTCAACTGTTCATTGAGCGTCATCTTCGCCAATCCATTAAAATCTGCTGAAATTATTTTTTAAAAAATCTTTGTGACACCTTTCTGCCAACTTTACCTTTCACACTACAACGACAGCTCGCTTATGTCCCAGAAATTATTCGTGATTAATGATTTTGTTCAACTTCAATACAGTCAATAGATTTTCAAAGAACATTTACGGGCATTTCCACAACTATTGCTTTTTTAAATATCTAGTGCTGCGATCACTTGCACTGACAGTGTCGAAATGGCAGAGATTCCACATTATTGCAAGAAAATAATACTTTATAAGCGAGCTTGCATATTATACTGAATGCCATCTAAATCGGAATAGGGTTGCAAAATCGAGATAAAATTCAATCTTAAAACTTGGTCATCGGTACTGAAAGCACTTCGTTTCTTAAAAGGCCCTTTGCTGGACAGCGATCTATTCTGATTAATGCATCGCGTTCTCATGTCACTATTTTCTTCATTATCATTAATTGGGTGACATGAATGCGCATGAGTCGCTGAACATGACACGTCAAAACACAAGAAGCAAATAAAACTGCTGCAGAGTAACATTTGGCCCTTCAAACCTTCATGGATCCACGTCCACTATCTAAATCTGTCGCCGATTTCCTAAGAGTATGTGTCACATCGGTCCATGCCCAGTCATGCATCCATCCAGGTGCGTCTTGAATGACGCTATCTTGCCCGCCGCTGTCACTTCCACTGGCAACGCATTCCAGGCATCCATCACCTTCTATGTATCGAAACTTCCATGCATATCTCCCCTAAACGTTGCCCCTGTCACTTTGAACCCATGACCCCCAGTAATTCAGCCCCCTATTCTGAGAAAAATCTTCTTGCTATCCACCTTGTCCACAACTCTCGTTATTGTGTAGACCTCAATCAGTTCCCTCCTCAACCTTTGTCTTTCTAATCAAAATAATCCTAATCGACCCAATTTGTCTTCATAGCTGGCGACCTCCGTATCAGGCAAATCCTGGAGAACGTCCTCTCTCCAAAGCATCCATATCATTTTGGTAATTTGCCAAGGAGAACTGTCTGCAATATTACAAATGTGATCGAACCAATGTCTGAAATAACTATAAGGTGACCTGTCAAATTCTGTACTCAGTGCCCCCATCGGATGAAGGCCTCATGGACCACTCTATTGACCTGTGTTGCCACCTTCAGGGAACAATGGAACTGATCACCCAGATCTCTCCTTACATCAATTTTCTCCAGGAGATTTCCATTTACTGTACAGTTCGCTCCTGAACAGGATCTTCCAAAATGCATCACTTTGCATTTTACCGAATTGAACTCTGTCTGCCAATTCCCTTCCCAACTGTCCAACCTACCTGCATTCGGCTGAATTCTTCGACGGTTCCCTTCATTATTTGCAGCTTCACCAATCTGCTTCATCTGCAATCTTGCCAGTCAGACCATCTATGCCTTCCGCCAAATCATGTATGTTTGTAGCACAAACACCACTAGTCACAGGTCTCCATTCTGAGAAGCTCCATTCTACTATTGCTCTTTGTTTCCTGTGGCCCAGCCAGTTCTTTTTAGGTCTACCTTGTACCCCATGGTCACCATTCGATTTCAACTTCTCCAGGAGCCTTACATGGGGAAAGTTTCAAACACCGTACAGACGTCCATTCGTATGATATATACAGCCATTCCCTCATCAAACACCTTTGTCAAATCTCTATTCTATTAATGTTCTAAGACATAACCTTCCCTCCACAAAACCATTATGCTTATCACTGATAAGCAAATATTCATCCAGATGGGAGTCTATCCTATCCCTCAATCTTCTCCAGCAACTTTCCTACTGCAGATGTCACGCTCACCATTCTATAATTACGTGGATTATCCGTGCTACACTTACTAAACAAGTGGACAACATTGGCAATTCTCCAGTCCTCCGGGACCTCACCCATGGTAAAGGATGCTGCAAAGATATCTGTTGATGCCCCAAGTATTTCCTCTCTCGCTTCCCTCAGCAACGTGGGATAGATGCGATCCGGAGCTGGGGACTTGTCCATCTTAATGCCTTTTAGAATATCCAGCACTTTCTCCCTCCATAAGCTGACTTGAAGTAGAGTAATAAAACATCAGTTACCAATCTCAACGTCCATTATGTCCCACTCCTCAGTGATTGCGAATGCAAAGTATTCGTTAAACGTCTCAATCATTTTCTCTGGCTCCACACGTATCTTTACTTTTTTGTCTTTGATTGGGCCAACCCTTTCTCTAGTTTTCCTCTCGTTAATTGCATATGAATAAAACGTTTTGGGATTTTTCTTAATCCTGTTTGCTAAAGATATCTCTTACCCACTTTTAGTCCTCTTATGTTTCAGATTTGTCCTGCATTCTCGATATTCTTCCAAAGCTTCGACTGTCTTCAGAATCTGCCTGCCTAGACCTTATGTATGCGTCCTTTTACTTGCAGCTGATTTTACACTTTAACCTATCTTCTTTGCTTTCCTAATTTTGATATTTCCATCCCTCATTTTCAAAAGAAAAATCCCTCCTGCACTCCAGTTAAACGCTCTTTAAAAGACTCCCTCATATCAAATGTGGATTTATCTTCAAACACCTGTTCCCAATATACTTTACGCAGCTCCTGCCGAATTTAGATATAGTTGACCTTCCCCAAATGTAGCAATCTTCCTTTCGGACCACAGTCGACATTGTCCATGATGATTCGAAATTTTACGGAATTGTGAATACTATTCCCAAAATAATCGCCATTTGAATCTTCAATCAACTTTTCCGAACTCATTCCCCAACATCAGGTCCAGAATGGTCCCTTCCTATGTCGGACTACTTACAAAATGCTCGAGAAAGTCTTTCTGGATTCTGCTAAATATATTTACCTCATTCTCGACCTCCTAGATGAACTCCTAAGTCAATACTGGGAAAAATAAAATTTTCCATCTGCACTATACTTTTTTTCTCCTGCATCGTTACATATATGTGTGACATATTTATACTACTATCTCCCGCTCACTGTTGAGAGGCCTGTAGTAAAGCTCCAACATTTATTCCGCATCTTTCCCATCTCTGAGCCCTGCCCATATTGCCTCAATGTTTGAGTCATTCATCGTGACCTCCTTCAGTATGGCTGTGGTATCCTCTTTGACCAGTAAAACAAGTCGTCCACCTATTTTACCTCCCGCTCTATCCCGACTGAAGCATCGAGATCCCGGGACACTTAATTGCCAATTCTGTGCTTCCGTCAAACATGTCTCATAATGTCAATGACATCATTAACTCAGGTGCCATTCCAAACCCTAAGATCATCTGCCTTTCCAATTACACTTTCAGTATTAAAACAAATGCACCTCAGACGACCAGTCCCTTTTGCGCTTTTCATCTGCTCTCGACCTACTGACTTCATTATCTAGTTCATTAAAGCTTTCGTTACCGCCATGTTACAGTCGACTAATCCCTCTTTAATTCCCAATACCCTGCCACATTAGTTTAACCCCTCTCCAACAACGTTCACAAAAGCATTGATTCCAGTCCGGCCCAGTTTGGACCATCTAATTTGTAATCATCCCACCTGTCCCAGAATCGATGAGAATGTCCCAACAAACGGAAGCCCGCTCTCTTGCACCATCCCTCAAACCACACCTTCATCCTGCATGTCCTTCACTCCTATTCTGTTTAGCACCGGGCACTGGTAGCAATCATCAGATTACTATTTCGGAGGTCTTACTTTTTAGCTTGGTTCACACCTCTCTAAATTCTGAATGTAGGAGCTCCTCGCTTGTTTGTTTTTCGGAAATTCAGGCATTGGGTTCTGTGGGAAATCAGGCTTGTTAAACCACGACAAAGAAGGCAAAGAATGTGAAGGAGATTCCAAAGAGAGTGTGCAAATACATTAGGCCGAGAGACTAGACTGGGGCACAATAAGCCCCTTAAGGATGAATAAAGCCGTCTATTAGTTAAACCGCAGGAATTAAATTCTCCACATTGTACAACAATTTTACTGCGTTATTTACTGTGAAGTACGAAATGTAAGTTAGTGAACTTTGTGAAATTAACAGTGCTGTCTCGAAAAGCGTCCACATTCTGGAGGAGGAAGTCCTGGAGACCTTACAGGTCAGAAAAGTAGATACATCTTCGGGTTACCCAGTTGCATCATCAGTTGTAACCCAGAGGCTTGTGTGTAGCTCAGGAAAAGATTGCTGAATCCGTTGCTAAAATATTCGCATTATCGACAGTTACATGTGGGGTGCTGGAAAAATAGAGTACAGGTAATGCTGTGCCTTCTTTTTTTAGAGATGTTGCAAGAAAAAGATGGAAAATTATAAATCTTTGAGCCTGACGTTAGTGGTGGATGGATTGTCGGAGGGGATACTGAGGGACAGCAAATCAATTCAGTTGGAATAGCAAGGACAGGTTAGATACTGTCAATAAGGCTTTGTGGTTGGGTAGTCATGTCTCACTTATGTACTGAAGATTTATGAAGAGTTGACAATGAAGATTGATGAAAGCAGAGTGGAAGACATTGTTTCTTTGGACCTCAGCAAGGCGTTCTACAAAGTTACATATGCTAGATATGTTCGTATGTTTGAATCCCAATGATCGAAGGGGAGGTAACCAATTGAATGCAAAATTGGCTTGAATACAGAAAGAAAGGACAGTGGTTGACGGTTGTTATTTCAGGATTCA
>NW_025212162.1:15669-23249 GCF_004010195.1 Chiloscyllium plagiosum
CTTCAGTAAGGCATTCGACTAGGTTCCCCATGGGAAACTGATTAGCATGGTTAGATTACATGGAAAACAGGGAGAACTAGCCATTTGGTACAGAACTGGCTCAAGAGTAGAAGACGGAGTGTGTTGATGGAGGGTTGCTTTTCCGACTGGAGGCCTGTGACCAGTGGAGTGCCACAAGGAAGATACCTGTATTCCTCCAATCTTCCCAGCGTCCTGCCTTTCATCAAATTCCGCAAAACCTTTATTTCGTTAACAAGCTATAAAACCATTTGCGATTGGCCTAACAATCTGATCAACACTTCTAAGCTATGCTTCGTACTTTCGCAGATGACACCAAAATACGTGGTGTTGTTTACAGTGAAGACTCTTATCTCTGATTACACCGGTACCTTGAGTCAGATTTGCCATTGGGTGAAGGAGTGGAAATATGGAGCGTATCTTAATTACATGTAAGTTAATGCTTTTGGAAAGTCAAATCACCCAGACATATACAATTCCAGATCAAGGGATTTGCCCGATTCCCCTGCTCTTCGGATTCTGCCTGACGTGATGTGCTTTTCCATCATCACACTCTCGACCCAGATCTTCAGCATTTTCAGTCTAAAGCTTTCTCTGTACACTTAATGGTAGGGACTGGGATGCGTTAATCTAAAAAGAGACCTTGAATTGCAGGTTCATAGTTCTTTGAAAGTGCAGTCGTAGGTTGACAGAATCATACACAAGGTAAATTGCATCCCTGCTTTTATTTGGCAGTGCATTCAGTTGATGATTGGGAGGTTGCATGTGTGCAAGACATTGGTTAGGCCACATTAAAATAGTGTGCGCGATTCTGATCTCTTTGCTATCGAAAGGAAACCGTTGAACATGAAAGTTCAGAAAAGATTGCTTAGAGTGCTGAATCTCGAGGTATCAAGCTCGCTGAAGCACAACAGGATGACGGGTGACCTTACAGAGATTTATAAAGTCATGAGGAGCATTGGAAGGGTAAGTAACTCAGGTCTTCTTCCACTGTAGGAGTGTACAAAACCTGACAGCATACGCCCAGTGTGAGAGGAGAAAGAACTAAACAGAAAAGAAGTAATGTTTTCACCGAAATTGTGATGCACGTACAGAATGAACTGCCTGGGGAAGTACTGGACGCAGCTACAATTCCAATATCTTAAAATAACCTGGATGATTTTCATGAATAGGACACGCTAACAGAGATATGGCCAAATTCTGGCAAATGGGAGGAGATCATTTTAGGATATCTACTCGGCATGGCCATGTTGAGCCAAAGATGTGTGTCATGCTATTTAATTACAATGACTCTTTGATGGATTGACCCTCATGCTCTCTCCTTCTGGAAACCTGAGTGGATTTATTAATTTGAACTTATAACACGCCAGATAAATTCGAACATCAGAGAGAAATCCACTTTGTAGATTATTTTTTTTTATTTTTGCTCATCGTTTTATGCGTGGGTTGCTGCTTAAACATATTAGCCAAATGCCGCGAATGCACTGTTCATTACCAAAAACAGAGATTCTTTTGTAGACGAAAAAAGAATTGGCATTCATACATCGGCAGTTGACATTTACAGGAGCAATTGTAGCGTGAACATCAGAAAGGAAAATATAATGTATTTGTCCAATCCATAGCCATACAGAAACTCAGAGGCATGAAGATTTCTACCTATCGATGTGTTAAGTATCGTTGTCAACTCGCAAGTCTGCAATCCACCTCCTTTCCAGAAATTCATGTGTTACCACTCGTTGTAATCTTATTCAGGAAATATCTCTCCCAATTATTAAAACAACTTCGCGCTCAGCTCAATTTCATTGAACATGGGCCATGAAGAAAAAAATCCTCCACTGTAAAGCCAAGTCCTCAAACATCAGAAGAATAAATATTGAAACTTCATAAAAGAAGGAAAAGCAAGAAGACTTTTAACTCTCCACTGAAACATGTCACATGTGAAATTCTGTGGACACGCGTCCGAATTTTGCATCTTTCCCATTTTGATCTGATCATATGATAACAGTGTCAATTTTTAAAAATCACACGAATCCAGGTTATTGACCAACAGGTTGAATTGGAAGTACTAGATTTCGAAGCGCTGCTCCTTTAACAGGTTGTTGTGCAGTATAAGATCTTAAGACCAGACTGAATCTCATCTTCAAAACGGATTCACAGAATCTTACATGGATTCATGCTGTTTTTGAGCAAAGTGCAATATAATTCTGCAAGTACAAATCCACCTCACAAATTAGGGCGGCACAGTGGTTAGCACTGCCGCCTCACAGCGCCAGAGACCTGGGTTCAATTCCCGCCTCAGGCAAATGTCTGTGTGGAGTTGCACATTCTGCCCGTGGGTTTCCTCCGGGTGCTCCGGTTTCCTACCACAGTCCAAAAATGTGCAGGTTAGGTGAATTGGCCATACTAAATTGCCTGCGGTGTTAGGTGAACGGGTAAATGTATGGGTGGGTTGCTCTTTGGAGGGTCGGTGTGGACTTGTTGGGTCAAAGGGCTTGTTTCCACGCTGTGCAAGTAATCTAATCTAATTAAATTAATGTGTGTGTGTGTGCGCGCGCGCGTGTGCAAATGTGTCTGTCTGTGTTGGGGGCATGAATGTCTGTGAAAGAATGTGTGCATGTGTAAAGGGTATACGTGACTGAGAGACTTCGGTGTGGGTGTGAGTATAGGAGTGCAGCTGTGAGCGCATGAGAGAGGGCAGCGTGAGAGTGCGTGTCTGTGGAAAGAGGGAACGAATGTCTGTGTGTGTGTTTCGTGCAATGCGGTCACCTGTAGTGTGACATGAACCGAGGGTCCCTATTGATGCAATCCTCATCGGTACCGAACTTGGTTACCAGCCTTTCTCCATTCAAAGCAATGATTTGGCGATGACGCTTTTAGGCACTTATTTTGAAGCAGTTAAAAAAATCAGTTTTTGAAGCAATTAAAACTCTTGTGAAGAGCAGACAATTAAGGCTTTAAGATTTGCAGTTGAATTGGAATATGATAAGGAGCTGTATCACAAATACATTTGGTGTTCCAGCACCAATTTTGGAGAATATAAATTGGTGAAAAGAGAAATCCTCTGGTCTTAAAGGAAAAGCCGATCTCATTGAAGACAAGCTGAAAATTGGGTAAAAGAAAACTATGAGGCCCAATGGGTGGTAAGATATCTCGAGTGTTTTCACTGTAATAACGTAGCCACATGAAATTGAAGCATTGAATGTTTCGAAGAAAACCAGGTGAGAGTCCGACAGGTTTATGCGAAAACATTACCTTTCGGTGTTGTGTGGTTTCTAACTTTGTCCGACACAGCCCAACACCGGTTCTTCCGCATCATAGAAAAATACACTGGGAACACAAATGCTGGAAAACAGGATTAATTGCAGAGTTTTATTGAATTCGCAAAGAACAGTAAATTGAAAGTTAAAAAGCTGCTAGACAATATGCGAACTTATCAGGAAACTGGTGAGAATAAAGTGACAGATCACTTTCCAGATTTTACTTCCGGTAGAAATGCTTACTCACGGGCATCAAATAAATAAGCATTTTTAAAAAAGTGCTATTACAATCAATCTTTGAAAGTGTGAGATAAGGAGACATGGAATTCGGAGGATATTTTGCGAAAATAATGTTGAACTTTATGGAATTCATGGCGAGAAGAGCAGTATTCATGACATGGAATGGCGTTCAAAGATATGCGTTTTAAAGTAAAAATGCGTCAGCTACATTTCAAACATGACCAATAATGTCATTTCAGGATTACGCAGATGTGTGGTGTGGTGTGCATCAACGATCTGGCAATTTTCAGTCACACGTGTAATAATTAACTGGACCATCAATCAGAATTGGTACATTGATTTTGGGAGGTGTGTCTGGTTATAAAGATGCTGAGGAATGAGTCAGAACAAGTCCAGGTTACTTCCCTGGACGATATAGTTGGACATGGATATATGACACCACGGGATGTGAGAAGAAACATAACTGGAGAGTTTCCAGGGTCATTGATGAAGCGGAAAATATCACGATTTCTGGGAACGACTGATTTAATATCCGATGTTTGGACAGAAGATTAGCTGTCTGGTTGTTCTACCGACCGACGGTTTGAAGAAGTGAGGAATGTGATAATGCATTCAAAGCTGTAAAAGCTACAGTTAACATTGACCCAGTGTTAGCCACACTTAATTGCGCAAAGCCATTCAAATTTGCTATTCACATGAGTGATATTGGTGTCATGGCGATACGTCGAATGAGGATGATGAGAAGCTAAACCTACTGGATATTTTTTGAGGAAAAATAAATCATCATTAAGAGAAATATTCCACAATTGAGAGGGACATCTTGAATTTTGTGTAGATGTTTCAACATTTCAAAATTTAC
Source organism: Chiloscyllium plagiosum (assembly GCF_004010195.1). NCBI lineage: Eukaryota > Metazoa > Chordata > Chondrichthyes > Orectolobiformes > Hemiscylliidae > Chiloscyllium > Chiloscyllium plagiosum. The sequence continues at coordinate 20,044 of NW_025212162.1, forward strand.
TTCGCCAATATTGTGTGGGAGACAATTACTGATTTATGACTGATTCTCTCCCTTAACGTTTTGGTGAAAGAAAATGTAAACATACAAGGATATAAACTTGGAGCTTACAATTGTAAACATACAATTTGAAAATTATACAAACGGCAGGTTGAGAGAACAAAATTGCCAACGCATTGTCGTAATGTTGATGAACATAGACGTTGATATTCAGGGGTGTTAGATACAATGGATTGACATGGACTGTAGTAGGTAAAACTCGCATGCCTACCGTCAATATAATGTGCATGTATTGTCAGGTTCTAAAAATGGTAGACCGATTTTGCTTAGAAAGTGAAGCAATCTTTGTTTTCAACGAAGGAAGCATAGATGTACTATGGCATTAAGCGCTGTATGTTTCTTAATAAAACGTAGTTGAAAACATCGAGTGCTCTGCTTCAAGTCAATTAATTCAGCAACCTGTGAGTGTTTGGTTATTTATCCTTTTCAAAACTGGAACAACTAAAGTAAGCGAATGCATTAGACCATGCTTCGCGATCTTCAGGATTTTTAGGTTAGCTTCCAGTCGCAGCACTGGGCACTTGACGCTGGAAGTGGAAGCTCTGTTTCGACCAGCTAAAAGCTAGGGTTCTCATAATGTTGCTAGAGATATATTTGATGCGATCTGTTTTACTGACTGTGCCATTGCAGAGGAATGTTACTATACTGGAGCAGATATTTAACAGCTGTTTAGTATTTTGTATAATATTTCAGTAGATAATCCAATCCTTTTTGTTTCCTCTGGTTTTGTCTTTGCGTTAAAGGTAGGACATGAATAGCGCGTATTTTCCTTCATGCTTGATTGTTTTGCACAATCAAATTTCATGTCAACGCAACGCCTGGTACTTGACTTCAAGATTAGAAAACTAACTGTCTAAGGTATTCATTTGACATATTTTGAGTGGGGCTGTTCTCGTCGATCACATTGTAATTACATTGTTGATTCCAGTACCTCCTGTAAGGTGTGCAAAGATATCAATGTCATTTTCGGTTTAATGTCATTTACAGTTTTTATTATTTAGTTTGGTAATGTGCACTGATGCTCTGAAACGAGAGTCAGGCGACATCTCTTGCAGTGTCAGTTAAATTCCATCAAATCGAAATACCTTCATCCATAAAGGTCCGTCTTTCCTCAGCATCACTGATCAGTCAGCACGAAGAATCTCTTTCAATGTTGGATGGTGTGCTTGGGCAGGACAAAATGACCAGGGAATACATAATGACGGGTTGGACCATGGCTCGCACGAAAGAGCCGACAGACTCTGATATGCATGCATATAATTTTCTTAATGTATCAGGTAAGAAGACATATGGAGGCCTATCCTTTAATAGATAGTTTAAGAGCCGAGAGGCAATTCCGCGAATGTAGAAAATGTTAGTTAGGCCATAATTAGAATATTATGTGCAGTCCCAGAATCTCTGTTGCAGGATGTATGTGAGTGCACTGGAGACGACAAAGGATATTTTGAAAAATTATACCCGGGATGGATAGTTCCAGTTGTTAAGTGCAAATGGAAACACTGTTTATGGTTCACACCAGAACAGGCAACAATGAAAAGGGGCACTAATGTGGTGAAGAAAATTTGGAGATGTAAAGATAGCGTGGAGATGACGAAATATTTCTGCCAAAGGATTAATGACAGAGGTGCATAAATTTAACGAAAGCTGTTGCAAGTTGAAAGAAGATGAGAGGAAATACAATTTCATTTGAAGGGTGGTGGGTAACTAATTTAATGCTTGTATGGCTGCTGGGGGCAAAAAACATTGCAACATTGAAGAAGTATTTCGAGCGTTATTTGCAGTGCCAAGGGCTGAGAATTGCATTCGAGTCGTGTCGTAATTGCATTCCATCAGTGCAGATCTAATTGTCCATTTTATCTTACAGTGTTGAAGGTCTTTGGCCTCTATAATCCAGATAAAGAAGGATATTAGTTCACGATGCAGATTCTTAAGAAGTTGACAGCTCTAAGTGAATTGAAGGTTATTCCCTGCTTCATTTTTCTCAATCTCCCCCACCCTGTGGTCAGGATGAGAAGCATTCAAAGTGCTGTTTCTGTGTTTTCTGGATCTGTGACTCGCTGATACTTTTCGGAAGGAACTTCTTCGGTACCTGAGCTCATGTGTCCACCAATTGTGAATATATTGAGCATTAAAGGACTCAAAAATAACGGTGTCGAGGTAAGTCAGGATCATTAAGGATCCGGCATAGTTGAAAGAAATGTGATGTTGAAGGGATGAGTTATATCAAAGATCGAAGGTGGGTTGCATTGTCGGCAGAGTTTACAAAGAGGAGGAAAGTTGGAGAAACTTAGGAGACGATTACATTGAATGGGAACATTGTTATGTCCATGTAAGGTTTCATATGGAATGAGGATTGTCACTTTTTTAGAAGATGAAAAAAAGGAAGGTTGGTTGATTGCAATGTATGACACAGTGAGACTCAGTTGGTTGATTGCAATGTATGACACAGTGAGACTCAGGGTTGCAGAGCCGTAAAAGATGACAGTCAGCAAACTGAGTGTAGCGACTGGAGCATACAACAAAGAAACAGCGAGTGTTTTCGGAACACAATGAGCTTTCAGAAATGTAGAGAGATACAGAGAAATCCATCGTGGTTTTACAGAAATGGAGGCGAAAGTGAGCTGGAAGAGATGAGATTGATTGGAAAGGGTACAGATTCTGAAAGAGTAAGACAGTTAGTGAAGGATATTGAGAGTCGATGAGACTCCAGAATTTGTGGGCCACCACAAGGTCTGGAGATGATAACCAAGCCTGGAAAATCTGCAGATCGTGGCAATATTTTCTCTGATGTTAGAGTCTGTGTGTGTCTTTTGATGTTGCAATGTCCCTGAAATCCATTTTTTGCAGGGATTTCTCATTGTTACTGCGACATATATTGTTAAGAGATGGACACGACTAAGAAACTGAAAGATTTGCATTACTTGAAGATTTTAAATGAAACAGGAAACTGTCGGGGATATTGGAGGGGAGGTTGTCAGTGCTGGAGGACGTAAATGTGGATTCCATTTTCGAAATGTCAGCTATACAGAGATGGAGAGTTTTGCAAGATCTGAAATGTCGGATGAGGGCTGGCAATATTACACTTTTAAAAAATATTGCAAGACTTTGAGCGTTGCAAATATTTGGTGTAGTAACAAAGGCTTTCAAGT
>NW_025212162.1:23714-25380 GCF_004010195.1 Chiloscyllium plagiosum
AAGTGAATGGGAGCAATGGCGTTAAAACTGTATCGAGCCAGTCAAATCCCAACCATGCAGGATCAGAGTAATAGCTTTGTTTCGTGTGACAATACGATGGTACGTTGTCAATGATCATTCCAGGTTCATATGCAAAGTAGAATGGAACGTTTTTGGAACAAAGCAGAAGGCTGGTTGTAGCTAAAACCAAGCCTGCAGTTTTGCTGGTGCAACATTTTGTTTTCAGATTCTGGCAACAAATGAGGACAAATCGATCAAACGTAAAAGTCACAGTATACCAGACGGAACAATCGGCAGCTGCACGAGCGAAGAAATAGGTCACACTGCACACTGGAGTGATGTCGAGAAAACATAATGGGAAATAATAATACCTGAATTGCCTCAGCACTACTTCTGCAATGATGACCATTAGATCAGCTGCTGCCATGGCTACCAAGTAGCGAGTGGTGCAGGCTGAGAGGCCGCACCTTCCCCGGGATAGGATCGCAATTGCCACCAGGTTTACTGCAAAAAAAAAAAAAGGATTGGAATTTAAATGGTCTGTTTCCAAACTGTATGGATTCAATTCATACATTGCATGGAGATGTTGCCGAAAGAGGCAACGAAAAAATGTGAGGGGATTTCTACTGATAGGCGAGAAGAATGCAGGCCTGAATTCATATTCTTAAATTGTAAAACCGAATATTGAGTACTCAAGGCTGTAATATAGATAGATGCAAGATGAGGGAGGAGGTTGATAGGCAAGCACTGCAACTTATGTGGGAAAGATCCACTTTGGGGCGCTGGATCGGTCTGAGGGTGTGAAGTCATGCTAGGTTAGGAGAAGGAGCACACACTCTCCTTAGATTAGTTCTGAGTCAGTGTTACTGAATCAGAAAGCTTAACTGTGATTTGTCTGTACAGATTCTGCAAGACTTGCCGTGCTTTTCTGACGTTTTCTGTTTTGCGTGGTTTTGTTGCATCTCCTTCATGTTGATTTCCCATGTCCACAACATTATGTCTGCTTTTCAATGGCTTTTTTCTTTTGGCAGACAGTGGGCTATTTTCAAATGTTCACATTTTTTGCTCGTGGTCTCTTGGCTAATGGCAAGAAAATGGGATTAGAGGAGTGAGAAAGTTCTTGCTGGGTGGCACTGAAATGATGGGACAAATAGCCTTTTTATATGTGCTAGGTCTCCGTGACTGTACGTCTGATCCTCGGCTCACGAATAAAACATTTTATTCCCGCTCCTCTTATCAGTAATGCTTCTCTTTCTCTCTTTTTTTTCCACTTTTCTATTTAATTCTTTCAATTTCCCAAACCTGCACCAAGTAATCAGCATAAATCCAATTTCCACGTTGATTTATTTGCTTAAACATGATTAACCTTAATACAGATGCAGCCAGACCTGTTCAGTGTGTCTATGAGATTATTTTATGTTGGTGTTACTGGTGTCCTTTTGTTTTGACATCAAATTTCCATTGGGCATCGCTCCTCTTTGTGTTCTAGGTTATTGCACATTGATTTATGAAGTGATAAGCTTAGCTGAGCAGAAATCTAAACGGACGAACAGAGAGTAGACCATTCTGCAAAATGATCCACCATTCGTAACATGGAACAGAATTTACAATTTGGTAAGATTATAAATACCTGAAATCGGAAAGTGTAGACATTTTTTACGAATTA
>NW_025212163.1:0-1796 GCF_004010195.1 Chiloscyllium plagiosum
CATTTCCTGAAAGTACATTCGGGAAGGAAACTGATGTTTCCCATCAACATTGGCTTCAAGGTCACTATTACTGACACCAGATTTTAAATCTCGATATGTTATTAATTGTTTTTAACTTCCACCCGCTGCCAGAGCATTAGCCTGGTCAGGATTAGTAATCCAGTGACATTCCCACAACAGCACCATCTCCACATGGTGACCTATCGGAAACCACAATGAGTGGGTTATTTCTGTGCTGCGTGACAGCTCTGTTAGAAAAACAACCACTGATGTGACATTATGGCACTGAGGATGTAGTAATTGGTCAGAATTTAACTATTCTTCTCTTTGGGAATTGGACGTAGCTAAGTAATTTTCGGCTTTGTGAGGGAGATGTCAGAGTTTTCATCTTGGTGGTAATGGTAGACTGAGGGATTATCCCAGTCAAAAGGTTACAGATTGTGCTTGAATATAATACTGCTTCTGCTATGGTCTACAGCCCACATCAATGTCAGGAATTCTGTATTTAAGAAAGTTCACAGAGTTATATCATTGAAGGTATTTACAGAGAGGTTTGACTTGGAATTGAATTGAGTGCAATGAGGAATTAGTGCTGACAGAGGAGTTTGCAAGTCATAGACTCTTAGTCATACAGTGTGCAAACAAACCCTTCGGCCCACATCATCCATGCTCACCAGGTTTCCTAAACCGAACGAGTTCTATTTTTCTGCTGTTGGCACATACCCCTCCAAACCTTTCCTATTCATGTACACATCAGATTGTGTTGCAATTGTTGTAATTGCATTCACTAATGCCAGTTGCTCTGACATCTCGCTACATGTCTCTGTAGCACTCTCTGTGAGAAACAGCTGCCCTTAGATCTCTTTTTAATCTCTTCCCTTTCACCTTAACCCTATGCTGCCTGGATTTGGACACGCCCACCCTGGGAAAACGACCTTTGCTATTCATCCTCTCCATGCCACTCATGATTTTATGAACCTCTGTAAGGTCACCCCTCAGTCTGCTCTGCAAAAGGAACAAAATCCCATCCTCTCCATCTATTTCAAAACCTCCCATTTCCGTCACATAATTTTAAATACTTTTGTCCCCTTTCCAGGTTATAACATCCTTCCTATAACATGGCGACAAGAATTGTACTCAGTACTCCAAATGTGGCTTTAACATTTTCTTGAACAGCCACAAAATTATGTCCCAATTTCTCTCCTCAATGCTCTGACCAATGAAGGCAAGCGTGCCAAATGCCTTCTTCGCTGCACTGTCTAACTGCAACTCCGCTTTCAAGGAACTATGTATCTGCAACCTGGGTCTCTCTGTTTGATTACACTTCCCAATGCCCTACCGTTCACGGTATAAATCCTGCCCTAGTTTGTCTAACAAAATGCAACATCTCACATTTATTTGCATTAAGCTCTATCTGCCAATCCTCAGGCCATTTTCCCAGTTGCTTAAAGTCTCATTGGATATTCCTCAAGTTAAATTGGACAATAAGGAAGTAGTGTAAAATTGAGATAAATTAGTGTGTTACCTTCCTGAGAAAAATCGAAATGAGCGAGTTATTATTATCACATGGGGAGATATGCGGAAATTAACTGGGAAATATTTACCTAATTGTGCATAGATATAGGAGATGCTGTTACGATTAAGAAACATCCTTATCGGCATAACCCTCTAAGGTTGGCACAGGTTCAGAAGGAGTTTGAACATATGCTCCAAGATGGCAGAATCGAAGTGACTTACAGTGACTGGAACTCACCCTGAGCCATGGTGCCAAAGCCAGAAAGCACCCAACGGTTATG
>NW_025212163.1:3600-12846 GCF_004010195.1 Chiloscyllium plagiosum
CAAACTTTTTTGTTACAACAGCTTTAAATTTTCATCTTTCTGCTGTAACTTAATTAGTTTAGTTGAGCTAAGAAATATTGCATGAGACCCTGTTTGCTCCTGTTTTGTCTCAACTAACTGATGGAATAAAGTGTCTGCTAATGCCACTTCAGCTTCCTTCTCTTTACAATTTTGATCTCGCTGGTTTCAACTGGTGACATTGAGATCTTGTTACCCCACAATCTGGAAAGATTACAGGATAAGACTCCTGCATTATTTCAGTTGCCCGTGTCTCTGCTGGCTTTTCAATCAGAGTAGGTAGTATTTCTACAGTTAACTCAGCTTCGCAAAGACAATTTGTATTCCTGGAGCTGACAGCGTGTCCAAAACTCCTACCACAATTGTTCCACACTCTTCCTGACATTCTGCACTTACTTTACGTAATTTTGTGCTTTCAGTCTCACCATGAGTTTCCATTAGCAGTACCTTTTCTGGAAATAATCCTTCCGGAGTACTTATCTCCACATCTTTCAGCATCACATACTGAGACGATCCTGTGTCCCTTAATATCGCATTTTCTTTACCTGCTACTCCTGGACTATGTGAATAAACTTGGTCGGTACATTTTATAAGCAGTTCCGGCACTTCCGCGTTAACCAACCTCCAATAAACTGGACACTCTGATGCAGCTTTCTAGCTTCCACTGTGCTTTCTGTTGCCGCTCCAACAAAACTCCCAGGCTTATCCTGTTTTCCTATATCTGTTTTATTTTCCCTAGCCAACCAACAGAATGATTTCATGTGACCTAACTTATTGCAATAAACACGGGTTTCCTTTTTATCCTGTAGTAAGTTGTTCTTATGATCTTCACTGTGATCTTCCTTTCCCATTCCACGTGAAGATTTATCATTGGCCCAATTTCTATCCCTCATGGGCTGAAATTGATTCTGGAAGCCAAACCGTGTTGTATGGGTCAATTCATAATCATCAACCATTTCAGCTGCTAACCTTGCTGTTTTAACTCTCCGCTCTTTCAAATGAGTTTGCACTTTTTGGCAAGCATTTTTGGTCTCCTCCAAACTAAGAGCATCGCAGATTTGCTTGATTTTTAAAGCTTTTATCAATCTATCAAAATTACTTTGTTTGATCCTTTCAAACTCAAAGTCGTTTTGACCAGGATACCTCCTTAGATTCCTGAAACATTGTCTAAAGACTTCTGGCTAACAGGTTATGAAGTCAGAAGGGCAGAAGGAGGGGAGAGCATCCAATTTCAACAGTGACCCTCACTCAACTAATCGGAGAAAGTGAGGACTTCAGATGCTGGAGATCAGAGCTGAAAATGTGTTGCCGGAAAAGCGCAGCAGGTCAGGCAGCATCCAAGGAGCAGGAGAAACGATGTTTCGGGCATGAACCCTTCTTTCGGATTCCTGAAGAAGGGCTCATGCCCGAAACGTCGATTCTCCTGCTCCTTGGATGCTGCCTGACCTGCTGCGCTTTTCCAGCAACACATTTTCAGTTCACTCCACTAATCCCAGACTGAACCGACCTGTCCAACTAGAGAACTGGCCACGTCTTCTTGATTATTCAAACTTCTTTTTAAAGATGTAAAAGTTGTTTGCCTACGGCATTATTGTTATGGATAAACAAAAGGACGCCAATAAACCTTTTAGAATTCAGACATATTGGTCACTTAGAACCTCTTTAAAAAGAATCACCAACAATATAACCTTGTAAAGGGACCAGCTATGTGCCAAAATACCACATTTCACTATGGACGGAATTCAAATAATCTAAGTCTTACTGTTTTAAATCCAATAAAGTGTATTAAGGTGAAGCACATTGTGCGTTGAAGATACGAATTTGCCTTATGAGAGCAATTAGAGGAATGCCCAGGCAAATCCACACTTCCTGCCCACTGCAAATCTATTGCTTGGGGCCTGTTCTAGTGGAGGGGAGCACGCTAACCCCAATATCGAGATTGTGTTTTTGGAGGTGATGGTGGGAGGTTCAGGTGGTTACAGCATTGCAAATGAACAACACACCAGAATCACCTAGCCTGCGATAAGAAAATATCCATCATTCTCCCTCATAACTAACTTCACTTGAGCAATTGGTGATGGGAGATGTGACCAGTATCCTGCAATGCCAGCATTCAATCCAGTCCAGTTGTTTTTGTCATCTGAATGTACCACACTGAATGGAGCTAACTGATCTGTTTGTTCAGTGACTGTGATTGATGACAGTCTCCATGGATTCCAATCGCGTCACTGGATGGTTTCCCTCTTCTATTAGTAAGGGGCTTCTTGCAATGCTTTGTCCCATTGTAGCAGCAGATGCATCATCTCCAACAGTATCGGGGATCAGCAGCTGTAGAGGCGGGAAGAGGAGTGATAAACATCTGTGAATATTTTGGATTGTTACACTGATGGATCAGAATCTGAGAACATTCGACTGGAATGCTGCAACAATGGACAGAAGTTTATCCTTGGGTCTTTTGTCTCTTTCGTCGTGTTGGTCAACATTACCAGATCGGATAGAAGCCGTACTGATGATTATCCAGGCGGGTTACTATCCCATGCTCCCTATTGTTGGTGTTCCTGGTAAGTCTCTCCATCTCTATCCATTTGTTAATTCCATAAACTATGCTGACCTTCATTGCTATTTCTGTTACCTATATTTGACAAAGACAGAAACTACAGTCTTCAGTTTTCAACACAAATTCCATTCATTACCATAAACTTCCGAACCACCCAACACCCCAGTCCTCACAAACATCTGAGAACTAGACTTTATTTGAAGATGCCAGTGTTGGACTGGGGTGTACAAAGTTAAAAATCACACATCACCAGGTTATAGTCCAACAGGTTTAATTGGAAGCACACCAGCTTTCGGAGCCACGTTCCTTCACCAAGTGATAGTGACTATCACCTGATGAAGGAGTGTCGCTCTGAAAGCTAGTGTGCTTCCAATTAAACCTGTTGACTATAACCTGGTGTTGTGTGATTTTTAACTAGGAACTAGACTGTTCACCATCACAAATTATCTTTTGCCTTGAAATCAGTTATTTCCCGGTATTCTCTCCATCACCAAACATCCCCACTACCAGCTCGATAATATTCACAGTCCCCACCTTGACGTCAGTGCAGGCCCTAAATAAACCATGATCTATGCATTGGTAAAATCCAGATTTTATGTTTCCAGTTCTCTTCTCAGCACTCTGTTTGTTACAAATATGTCCATCAGAGCCTTGTTCTTGTCTCTAAATTAAGTTCATGACAGAGACAGTGTGTCAGAGATGCAATGTCGCTGGACATGTAACTCAGAGGCCCAGGTGACTACACGAAATACACTGTTTCAAATCCTACCTCAGAAGATGTCAGAACTTAAATTCAAATGACAAGAATTGGAAGTTAAAGCTAATTTCAGTAATATCAACAATAACAGCACAGCTTTTTGTCAATAAGTTTGTCTATATCACTGATGTTCTTTGGTAAAGAAATCTAACATTATTACCTGGTCTGGCTTCAGACTGATGTCAGACCCACAGCAATGAGCTTAGCACGTTACTGCCTGAAGGAATGACCTCACAGTAAAGAGCATTTAGTGAGGTCATTAAATGCTGCCCTCACCAGTGATGCAGACATCCCATGTTATAACAATATGGAAATTTAAATAAAATAAAGAATGATGCAAGAGATTAGAAAGAAAACAAAGTCGAAAAACTGCCACAGAAACTGAGCAGATTTTGCACACTTGGGTCGAAGGAAAAATAGAATTGACGTTTCGTGCCCACTGCCCATACATCATAACTGAACACAGCTTGAAAATATTGTGATTGATGTTGGTGACAGTGATGTCTATTATGAAGGGGAGAAGGAGAAATTTGAATAGATAGAGAAAGAGAGAGATAAAAGATCATTTGTTGCATAGGGGAAAAGGAATCAGTTGAACAGATAAAGAGAGGGAGAGAGAACAAAAAGGAAACCTTCTTTGAGAAGGTGACCAAACAGGTAGAATAGAGTAAACCAGTTGATGTGGTGTATATGGATTTCAGCAAGGTGCTTCTTAAGGTTCCCCACAGTGGGCGGGCGACAAAACGCGGAGGAATGGGATTATGGGAGAGATAGCAGATTGGATCAGTAATTGGCTTGCTGAAAGAAGACAGAGGGTGGTGGTTGATGGGAAATGTTCATCCTGGAGTCCAGTTCCTAGTGGTGTACCGGAATGGTCGGTGTTGGGTCCACTGTTGTTCGTCATTTTTATAAACGACCTGGGTGAGGGCGTAAAAGGGTGGATTAGTAAATTTGCAGATGACACTCAGGTCGGTGGAGTTGTGGATAGTGACGCAATATGTTGTAGGTCACAGAGAGACATAGATAAGCTACAGAACTGGGCTGAGAGGTGGCAAATGGAGTTTAATGCAGACAAGTGTGAGGTGATTCACTTTGGTCGGAGAAACCGGAATGCAAAGTACTGGGCTAATGGTAAGATTCTTGCTATTGTAGATGAGCAGAGAGATCTCGGTGCCCAGGTCCCCGAAAGCTACCACCCAGGTTGATAGTGTTCTTAAGAAGGGACACAGTGTTTTAGCATTTATTAATACAGGGATCGAGTTCCTGAACCATGAGGTTATGCTACAGATGTAAAAAAAACTTTGGTGCGACCACACTTGAAGTATTGTGTACAGTTCTGGTCACTGCATTATAAGAAGGAAGTGGAAGCTTTGGAAAGGGTGCAGAGGAGATTTACTGGGATGCTGCTTGGTATTGAGGGAAGGACTTAGGAGGAAAGGCTGAGGGAATTGAGGCTGTTTTGGTTAGGGAGGAGAAGGTGGAGAGGTGACTTAATAGAAACATATAGGTAATCAGAGGGTTAGATAGGTTGGACAGGGAGACCTTTTTTTCCAAGATTGGTGACGGCGAGCACGAGGGGACATAGTTTTTAATTGAGGGATGATAGATAGTAGGACAGATGTCGGAGGTAGTTTCTTTACTCAGAGAGTAGTAAGGGTATAGAATGCTTTGCCTACAACGGTAGTAGATTCGCCAACATTAAGTACATTTACGTTGTCATTGGACAAGCATATGGACGTACATGGAATAATGTACGTTAGATGGGCTTCAGATTGGTATGACAGGTCGGCGCAACATCGAGGGCCGAAGGGCCTGTACTGCGCTGTAATGTTCTATGTTCTATGTTCAAACAAAGGGATTGTTGATGATCAGCTGGAATGTAAATAAAAACGATATTAATCTTATTTATTTTTATTTTGTTCCCATATTACTGAAAATCATGCCCATGCTGGGTAAACACCAAAGTCACTGTTTAAAGTGAACTGTGCCTCTTTGTCTCTCTTCTCTGTGTGTATTCATTATCTTCATTTATTCATTAGTGGGATGCTGGGCCAGTATTAAATTTCCTTTCCTCATTGTCCATGAGATGGTGTTGGTGAGATGCCTTTCTGACCCACTGCAGTCCGTGGGCTGTAAATATTCACTGCTTAGAACCGTGTGCTTGCATTTCTTTGACACATTGTAGTGAGTGATATAACTGAGTGGCTGGCGTATCCATTTCAAAGGGCAATTGAGAGTCAAATGCATTCCTGGAGTCACATGTAAGCCCGACCAGCTGAAGGTGGTAAAATTCATTCCCTGAAGGCCATTAGAATGCTTGGTAGGATTTCTGACAATTGACAATGATCTCATAGCTTCATGTGACTTTATTGAATTCAAATTCCACCATTTGCCGTGGTGCGATTCGATTCCGGGGTGGGGATCAGCACCTGGGTACCTGGATTAATAAACTGGAAATAAATCAACGAAGACATCACTTTCCCAGCATCTCCAACCATCGCCACTGGCTATAATGATGTTGCTGTTGGTGTGACTGTGATTGAAGCACAGCTGGTCTCGAGGCTAAGGGATGATTTTACAAAACATACCATCCTTCTTAATGTTGTATTTATTAGAAGATTAGAGGATCGGAAGAGTCCTTGGCGAAAATGAGCTGAGTGTGTTTGATTATGAGTCACGAACAGTATTCATACCAGGCAGCAAGTAATCATCACAGTAAATTATATACTGTCCTTCATTGCAAAATGATTCAAGTATAGGGGTGAAGGCACATTCCTGCCGTCGAAGAGTGTTGTTCAGAAAGTACTTGGGGCACTGTGTGCAGATTATCTCTCCCTTATAATGAACGATCACCTTGCCACGGAGAGTCAGTGTAAAGGAGTTTCACTGGACTAATCCGTGTGGTGATGGTATCATGAGGAGACTGTGAAGGAAATAATCTGCCCCACTACAAAAAAAGGCGATTGTATTACAACTTGAGGGTTATGGATCAACACTCATTATTTTCAAAACAGAACACTGATAGCGTTATCTAAAAGATGTGATTTTTTTCCGTAATACATGTTTTCACAATTTGGCAAATATATAGAAAGGGAACGATTAGACGGATACTGGAAAAGTTTAGGGAAATGGGGTTAGCATGAATGGAAATTTTGGCCAACATGGACCAGTTTGGGATGAATAGCCTGTCTCCATTCTGTGGACTCTATGATACTATATTTATCTGAGTTGGACCTCATATTCGTTAAGCGAGAGCTCCAGGTTCTGAATGAACTCTTACTGCCTCAATGTGCAGCTGGTGTGTGATCGTGTTCTTACGTCATGTTGTTCACAAATCTGTAAGCATCCACACTCTAATAGAGTTCGCCATTACCAGTAGCTTCTGACCTCCATGCAGAACACTAGCCTGTCTTCTCTGCGATGAGAGATGCCTCCTTGAGACTTGGCACAAACCATCCGCTGTCTCTCCTCACTGTCAGCAAACCATGGTATTGTAAATGTAACACATTTGTACCATTAGCAATGGAGCCAGGAAGAACACCATGGAGCAGTCTATCTGCGCAGTCTATGCTTCATTGATTTGTCATGGTGGAGCATCAGTGACATCCTCCTTTGTGTTACAGTCTGGAGGGGTTGAATGGCCTCTTCTCTTCATGAATTAGTGTTTCGAGGGGCTGAATGTCCTCCTCATGGTTCCAGGGAAAAGGTTCATGGACATTACTGGGCGACACTTGCTTCCCGCTTACCAGTGTGATGTACTGACAAGACTCCTTATCTTCCTGTGTAATAGCAGACAGGCAGGGGCCTGGAAGAACACAGCAAGCCACACAACACTGAGTACTCGAATTTCAGGTCATCTTTCTTCTAATCCACCAATTCCCTTCCTAGCCCCTCCCCCTCTCCTTCCATTCCTGTGATCAACCTTTTTTCCAGCTACCACCCATATTCAGTCCTCCCATCGTCCAACCCAGTAGTATCCCTATACCTGTGTTCACCTATCCCCACCTCACCATCCTGCCTCCTCCTCTCTCACCCGGCTCCTTTATCTTTAGCCCCTTTATTGTACTCGCAGTCCTGAAGAATGGTTATACCCAAGGCGTTGTCTTCTCCACCTGCTGATGCTGCCTGGCTTGTTGCAATCTTCAGCCTCCTGCATGTCTACTTTGGATTCCAACGTTTGCGGATTTGTTTTTCAAAATCTCTTCCTGTGTAGTCGGCCAGAGAAAGTGAATGGGCTGCGTCTCTTCTTATCCAATAGTTTTGATGGGTTGAGTGGCTTTCTCACATTCCTGTAAAACCAGCTTGAGATGCTGCATGAGCTTCTTTATTTTAATCATGGAAATGTGCAGAGCCTGATCGCACTGTTACATGAATGTTGCCAGCACTTTAACAACATAACTTTGAATGCTTTCTGTTATTGATACTTTAGCAGCTGAGGAGGAGACGCATTGTTCTGAACATTCTGTGATCTTCACTGAACATCCCCACTTCTAATCGTATGATAAAGGGAAATACATTGATGAATCAGCTGAAGTTGTTTGCGCCGAGAAGGTTTCCCTGAGGATCGCCTACAGAGATATCCAGGGACTGACATGATTGATCTCTACCAGTCACATTGTGTTCTGAATGACCCAAACAGTAGGGATTTCAATTTTGTTCAGGCTGCTTGATAGCCTGCTCAGTCAAATCCTGCCGTGATGTCAGGGCCAATCACTCTGACGTTGTGGTCATAAATTTTGTTCATGTCAATAGGCCAAGGTATATGTGTGGGGAGTGTTTCCTTCTCTCATAGGGTAGTGACTGTTGGGGCCTCTCTATTCCAGACAGCTACACTACTGAAACGTTTGAGGTCGCGGGTTGGTGTTAATGGATGTTGACACGTCATGGAGTTGGGGGCTTCAAAGAATTGGGCATGAAAGAGAAATTCCGGCCAAGAACATATCAGCCATGACCTTACAGAAATGAAGGGCAGGCCTGAGGGGCTATGTGGTCTGGTGTTATTCCAGCATACCCCATAATCCTGTCATTTTGTGACCTCTTCCATTTCCTATGTTACTGACTTGAAGTAGCTGAATAGACTGATACTGTCGTTGCATGATCTAAACTGGGTCGAGTTCTATCGACTTGCGGGACTGATAAGTCTTCTTCTGTTACTGTATAATCAGGCTCCATGGGCTGAAAAGGTTCATCTTGTTCTGGTGTAACTGAAATCCATATAATACAACTCTACTACCAGTGGAGAAAGTGAGCACTGCAGATGCTGGAGATCAGAGTCGAAAGGTGGGACACTGGAAAAGAACGGCAGATCAGGCAGCAACGGATAAGCAGGAGAATCGATGTTTTGGACATTACTGATGATGGTCTTATGCCCAAAACGTCGATTCTCCTGCCCCTCCGATGCTGCCTGACCTGCTGTGCTTTTCCAGCATCACACGTTTCGACGTCTACCGGCCCGCCTGAGTCAAAATTCCTGATCATGTCATCAACGAACTTGAACATATTCATCAGGTGTGAGCTTCCACTCATGCTTACTATTCCTAATCAAACCCTATTTTCCAAATGCATTTTATCCCTCAGAATCTTCTCAAGTAATTTACCCTCCACAGATGTTAAACTTACTGGTCTATAGTTTCCTGGCTTTATTTTTCAGTCCTTCTTGAGTAAGGGTACAACATTTGCAATCCCCCAGTCTTCTGGGATCTTACTTTTAGTAAATGATGATCAAAATCATCATCCAGGACTACCGCAAATTCTTCTCTAGCCCCTTGCAGTGTTCTTGAATATATCCCATAAGGACGATGAGATTTATGCAACTTCAAAATTCCATTGCATTCTGTATCTACTCTACTGTGATATGGACTGTCCGTAAGATATCATATTCAACTTCCTCAAATTCCCAAGTATTCATGTCTTT
>NW_025212163.1:12894-16099 GCF_004010195.1 Chiloscyllium plagiosum
TGGACTTGAGCCACACCTCCACATTTTTTCAGGTCAAAGCCTCAATAATTCTTATCATTCAGGGTTCCCCATTCCTGACAACTTTCCTTTCACGCTCACAGGAACATATACTGTAGATTTTGAACTCTAGCTGTCTCCTATTTGCCAGTTTACTTTGCCTGCAAACAAACTACTCCAACCAACCCTACAAACCCAATCAAACCGACAAGCTCCTGTATTAATCCATCAAAATTAATTTTGACACAATTTAGAACTTGAACGTGTGGAGCAGTTTCATCTTCACTCTCCATAACCATTTGAAAATTAAGAGAACTATGGTTATTTGTCGCAAAATGCTCACCCACTGTCACCTCCGTCACCTGTCCTGCCTTATTTCTTAAGAGTAGGTCAAATTTTGCCACTCCTCGAAAATGACCCTCTATATAATGCTTGAAGAAACTTTCCAGACACACTGAATGGATTCCATTTCATCATATCACTTAACTCTCTGGCAGTCCCAGTCTGCCCTATTAAAACCCCTATTATTACAACACTATTGTTCCTAAGAGTAGGTCAAATTTTGCCACTTCTCGAAAATGACCCTCTATATAATGCTTGAAGAAACTTTCCTGACACACTGAATGGATTCCATTTCATCATATCACTTAACTCTCTGGCAGTCCCAGTCTGCCCTATTAAAACCCCTATTATTACAACACTATTGTTCCTGCAAGTCTCCCCTCCCTCCCTCCATATTTGTTCCTCTAATTACCATTGACTATTTGGGGACCTCTAGTACAAACCCAATAATGTCACCAGCCCTTTTTATTTCTTAGCTCCACCCACAAACCCTCACTGGTAGATCCTTTATATATATCATTTCTGATCACTGCTGTGATACTCACCTTAAACCAAAATGCAACGCCCACTCTCGTCATTCCACCACCTCTGTCCCTCCTAACGCACATTACCCTGGTACATTAAGCTGTTAGTCCTGTCCCTCCTTTAGCCATGTTTCTGTAATGGCTAAAATATCCCAGCCCCACGTACCTACCCATGCCCTGAGTTCACCGGCTTAACTGGTCAGCTCATTTGTATTGAAATAAATGTAATTTAATCCAGCAGGCATTCCTTGCTCCCTATCGTGTTCCATCCTGAACTGTCCCTCCAGCTTACTGTTTCTGATTGCTGTATCCTTCCAGCCTTGCACTTTCCTCCATAATCTTGAGGGTTACTCACCACCCCCTCCCACCCCGCCAATCTAGTTTACACTTTCCCGTATAGCACAGTTAAAACTGGCTGCCAAGTTGTTGGTCCCCCATCCAATGCATGTGCCACCTATCCCTCTTGAAGAGGTCAACTCTGTCACAGAAAATATCACAATGATCTAAAACTCTGAATGCCTCCTCACTGCATCGATTCTTTCGTCATATATTTATCTTCCTTGTCCTCCTATTATTACATTCACGAGTTCAAGACACTGGAAATAATCTGCAAATTACCACTGTCAAGGTCCTGGTTTTTAACTTTCTCCAAGCTCTCTGTAATCACTCTGTCGGACCTCATTCCTATATCTACCTGTGTCATATGTGCCAACGTGCACAATGACTTCTGGTTGATCACCCTCCCCTTCGAGAATATTCTGCAGCCGATCGGAGACATCCTGGACCCTGACACCTGAGAGACAACACACCATCCTGGTTTCCCGTTTGAGGACACAAAATATCCGATCTGTCCCCTTAACGATCGAATCGCCTATACCTAAGACCATGTTTACCTTTATGCTTTCCTGCTGCTCCCCAGAGCCAATCATAGTGCAACCAACCTAGCTACTGCTGCTTTCCCCTGAACAGTCATTTCCTGACACCCATCCCGCATCTCCGAACACAAACAAAATCAGTATCCAAAATGATATACTTGTTTTCGAGAGGAATGGCCACAGGGGATTCCTGCACACCCTGCCTACTCCCTTCGCCATTCCAGGTGTTCGACCAGCTACTCTCTGCCTGGAACATGACATGTAGCAAGGAACGCCTGTTGGATTAAATTGCGTTTATTTAAATGTAACGGGGCTGACAGGTCAGGCTGATGAACTCAGCGCGTGGAGCTTTACATGGGACTGGGATATTATAATCTTAACAGAAACTTGGCTAAGGAAGGGGCTTAGGTGTGGCCACCTCGCTAAAGCTCTTATCTATGAAGTGCTCTGTATCTGGGTGATCTGGAAAGCAGCCAGGTCCAGGTCCCAAACATGGTCCCCCAGGAGCTGCAGCTGCTTGCACTGCCCATACGTGTAGTCATCAGGAACGGTGGAAATCTGCATGAGCTTCCACATCCTGCAGGAGGAATGTGCAACTGCCCTAACTGCCAGCTCAACTGTTGCTGGACTAGTGTTAAAAGGACTTAACCTGAGTTAAACCTGTACCTTGTGGTGAGCTGCTGCTCACGGAACCATAAGGCCATAAGACATAGGAGCGGAAGTAAGGCCATTCGGCCCATCGAGTCCACTCCACCATTCAATTATGGCTAATGGGCATTTCAACTCCACTTACCCCACATACTCCCCATAGCCCTTAATTCCTTGTGACATCAAGAATTTATCAATTTCTGCCTTGAAGACATTTAGCGTCCCAGGCTCCACTGCATTCTGCGGCAATGAATTCCACAGGCCCACTACTCTCTGGCTGAAGAAATGTCTCCGCGTTTCTGTTCTGAATTTACCCCCTCTAATTCTAAGGCTGTGTCCACGGGTCCTAGTCTCCTCGCCGAACGGAAACAATCTCCTAGCGTCCACCCTCTCCAAGCCATGTATTATCTTGTAAGTTTCTATTAGATCGCCCCTTAATCTTCTAAACTCCAATTAATACAATCCCAGGATCCTCAGCCGTTCCTCAATGTTAGACCTACTATTCCAGGGATCATCCGTGTGAATCTCCGCTGGACACGCTCCAGTGCCAGGATGTCCTTCCTGAGATGTGGGGTTGAAACTTTATTGCTGGAACAGCACAGCAGGTCAGGCAGCATCCAGGGAACAGGAGATTCGACGTTTCGGGGACAGGCCCTTCTTCAGGAATGAGCAGAGAGTGTTCAGCAGGAGAAGATAAAAGGTAGGGAGGAGGGACTGGGAGGAGGGGCGTTGGAAATGTGATAGGTGGAAAGAGGTCAAGGTGAAGATGATAGGTCGGAGTAGGGTGGAGGCGGAGAGGTCAAGAAGAAGACAGCAGGT
>NW_025212163.1:17955-22071 GCF_004010195.1 Chiloscyllium plagiosum
TTTGTATGTCTCTATTAAGTCTCCCCTTAATCTTCTAAACTCCAACGAATACAATCCCAGTATCCTCCGCCGTTCCTCATATGTTAGACCTGTCATTCCAGGGATCATCCGTGTGAATCTCCGTTGGACACGTTCCAGTGCCAGTATGTCCTTCCTGAGGTGTGGGGACCAAAACTGGACACAGTACTCCAACTGGGGCCTAACCAGAGCTTTATAAAGTCTCAGTAGCACAACAGTGCTTTTATATTCCAACCCTCTTGAGATAATTGACAACATTGCATTCGCTTTCTTAATCACGGATTTAACCTGCATGTTTACCTTTCGAGAATCCTCGACTAGCACTCCCAGATCCCTTTGTACTTTGGCTTTATGAATTTTCTCACCGTTTAGAAAGTAGTCCATGCTTGTATTCTTTTTTCCAAAGTGCAAGACCTCGCATTTGCTCACATTGAACTTCATCAGCCATTTCCTGGACCACTCTCCCAAACTGTCTAGATCCTTCTGCAGCCTCCCCACTTCCTCAGTCCTACCTGCCTGTCCACCTAACTTCGTATCATCGGCAAATTTCGCTAGAAATCACCCAGTTCCTTCATCCAAATCATTAATATATCACGTGACCAGCTGCGGCCCCAAAACTGAACCCTGTGGGACACCGTTTATCACCGGCTGCCATTCCACAAAAGAACCTTTTATCCCATCTCTCTTCCTTCTGTCAGACAGCCAATCTTCAATCCATACCAGTAGCTCACCTTGCATACCATGGGCCCTCACCTTGCTCAGCAGCGTCCCGTGTGGCACCTTATCAAAGGCCTTTTGGAAGTCTAGGTAGACCACATCCACTGGGTTTCCCCGGTCTAACCTGCTTGTCACCTTTTCAAAGAACTCCAACAGGTTTGTCAGACACGACCTCCCCTTACTAAATCCATTTTGACTAGTTCTAATCTGACCCTGCCCTTCCAAAAATTTAGAAACCTCATCCTTAATGATGGATTCTAAAATTTTACCAACAACCGAGGTTAGGTTAATTGACCTATAATTTTCCATCTTTTGTCCTGATCCTTTCTTGAACAGGGTGGTTATAACAGTGATCTTCCAATCATCCGGGACTTTTGAAAGATCTCAACGAACGCCTCCACTATTTCGTCAGCCACCTCCCTCAGAACTCTAGTGTGTAGCCCATCGAGGCCAGGAAATTTATCAATTTTAAGAATTTTTAGCTTTTCCAGCACTTTCTCTTTTGTAATGAATCCTCTCGGACCAACGCATTACTACCTACTCTGCTACTAACAGAACGTCAATAGACCAGTCCACGTTTAGTTTGGGTTCGGGAAGGAGGGAGACACTCGACTGATGTAACATTTGGGCCTTATGCGCTCTTTGACATCAGGCCCATATTTGGACTTGGGAGGTGCCTTGCTGAGGTCTTCCTTCCAGTAGTGGTGACTGCGCTGATGCAAATATTCGCCCCGACAGCTAATCCGCGTTGTCGCTGTCTTCTAGACTCTTCTGTCTATTAGTACTGCATTTATGAATTCCTTGAATCTATCGATTGCATTCCAAACTGTGTCTCACTCTGGAGGGAGAGAGGTTGATTGTCCAGTGAACACAAGCGATTACAAAAAGTTTGCCATTAGACATATTGGCGACCGCATACTCATCCGCTCGCTGAGTCTGCTTTTCCTTTCAGTTCGCAGATATATATTCGGATAACCTTCCATTCCATTTTCCTGCGTTTTCCACATAACTATTGTTTAAAAATCTGTCCATCTCAGCCTTAAAGATATTTAGTGATCCAACATCAAAAACCTTCACAATTTTCTACAATTGTTCTCACCCACTGATGTGAGACTTAGTGGTCTTTAATCCCATGGCTTTTTTTTCTAGCACTCTGTGTGGAAGTTGAAACTACATTAGATGCTCGATTCCTGTTCGATCACACCACCTCTTTGGCCAGAGACAAAACAATAAACAATACTAAGCTTAAGTGCCTGTAACCTCCTCCCTCATCTTCCACACACAGTTGATCCAGATCGAGGGATTTGCCCACTTTTTATCCTGCTTCAACCTTCAATCCTTCCTCAGCTTCTGTGTCAATTTGCTTCAGGACACTCTGGCAGGAACAGACAGCGAATCCAGGAACTACTTCTCCAAATTGAAGACCAATATCTCTTACGCGTTTGACATATTATCTGGCTCTATGCACAGGTTGCATCCTTGATCGCTAATACTCTCTATTCTTTCTCATGTTACCTTCTTACCCTTAATAAACCGATAAAATGTCTTTGAATTCTTGAAAATATCGCCCACTAATGCTTTTATCAAGCCCCCTCCCCGCTTTTTGCTCTTCTACTTACTTTCTTGAGTTTTGCCCTACATGGTCAACGACTCTTCTGGGACCTCCATTGAGCTGCTCACTTTATTTCTCCTTTAAGTTTCTCTTTCACTGTTAATCCGTTCTGAATATTTGTAGACATCCAAGCTTCACTGGGCTGGTTTTCCTAAATTTCATCCTCGGTGTAACATGTTGCGGTGATACTCTCATCAATTCAATTTTGAGCATATGACACCCCCACGCCCCCCCCCCCCCCCCCCCCCCCCCCCCCCCCCCCCCCCCTGTATTTCTGTAACACCATTTGTAACCTCAGGATTTCTCCAAAACGTCTTACACCACCACCACCACCACATTGTTCTGCTACAGTTTCACCCAGAAGTAACTGTCCTGTGACCAGATCCTATCTTTTTAAAATAAAATCTGCATCCTTCATCCAAATTATTCTTATTTTTCAAACATTTTCCTTTTGGTCTTTTCTTTAACAAGTAAAAGTACATGAGTCACGGTCACTGATCCGACAATGTTCTCCCAATTCTGCTTGCAACACCTGACTGGCTTTGTTCCCCACAGTGAGGCCCGGCACAGCCCCGACAATTGTATCTGCTACATGTTGATATTAGAGGCTCTCTGGAATAAATATCAAGACATCTGTCCCCTCTTTAAAAATTATCACTGCCCGACTGAATGTTTGGAATTGAAATGCCTGAAAACAATGATCCTATTATTGGATTTACACACATCGGTGAATTGGTTATATGTCTGCTCCTGTATTTTCTTTTATCTGGGGGTCTATAATATCTCCGCAGCAGTGTGTCTGCCATTGTTTTGATCCTAACCTCAACCCAGAAGGCGTCATTTGAATACCCTTCCAAGATACCATCCGTCCTCACTGCACTCATTGACTCCATAATTAACAATGCAACACCACCTTCTCTTTTACCCCTCTCCTGTGCTGCCTATTGTTCGTGTACCACAGAATATTGAGTTGTCAGCCCTGATCTCCCTCAAACACATCTATGTGCTGGCAAAAATGTCCACTTCTCTATGTCACCATTTTCACATCAGTCGGTCCGATAATATTCCTTGCATTACGGTAAAGGACATCCAGTCTGGAATATAGCACTGGAATACTCTGTAACCCGAGTTGTTCTGTCATTTACTGTTTGTTATCAAGCTGAATTTCCATGAACGAGAACTGCAACTCTGGGACTGAATGAATAATTGTTGAGTTGTAATTTCTTTTTAATTAATCAAATTCAACGTTCCAGAACTGATCAGCGAGCTCCACATACAATTAACTTCTGCTGATTAATTCCCTGTTTAGTGTGCAGAGGAGTCAGCCCTCAGTAATGGAGAAGGTGAGGACAGCAGATGCCGGAGATCAGAGTCGAAAAGTATGGTGCTGGTAGGTCACAACGGGTCAGGCAGCATCTGAGGAGTGGGAGAGTGAAAACTTTGAACATTAGCCCTTCATCAGGAAGACATTGGTGTGGTCACATTCTTTTACCATTCCATGATTCACGGGATCTTTGGAACTGTGTTTGCTCAAGAAGGCAGCAGTGTATATAGCCCTGAAATAGAAAGCAGTCAATCAGTTGTTTGGACTAGAGTAGACAAAGATAAGTGAAGTACAGACTGATTGAAGTACAAACATAAGGATAGATAAGTCCCCTGGACCAGACAGGAAGCACCCGAGGTTACCAGAGGAAGTGAGGGAACAGATTGCTGCGCCTTTGCCGATGATCTTTGCATCCCCACTGTCCACTGAAGTATTGCTTGATGAT
>NW_025212163.1:22099-24604 GCF_004010195.1 Chiloscyllium plagiosum
GATTACTTGGAAAATCATAGTTTGATTAGAGATAGTCAGCATGGCTTTTTGAGGGGCAAGTCATGCCTCACACATCTTATTGAATTCTTTCAGGATGGGATCAAACACATTGATGAAGGTAGAGCAGTGGATATGATGTATATGGATTTTAGCAAAGTGGTTAACGAGTTACGATAACATCGGCTTATTCAGAAAATAAGGAGGCGTGGGATGTAGGGAAACAGGGAAATCTGTCTGTGTGGATACAGAATTGTCTGGCCCGTAGAAGACTAATGGTGGTAGAACATGGAAAGTATTCAGCCTGGAGCTCGGTGACCAGTGGTGTTCTGCAGGAATCGGTTCTGGGACTGCTGTTCTTTGTCATTTTTTGAAATGACTTGGATGATAAAGTGAAAGGGTGCTTTAGTAAGTTTTACAATGTAACAAAGATTATTGGAGTTATACGTGGTGTGGAGGGCTGTTGTAAGTTGCAATTGGACATTGACAGGATGCAGAACTGGGATGGTACATGACAGATGGAGTTCAACCTGGATACGTGTGAAGCGATTCAGTTTGGAAGGTCGAATTTGAATGCAGAATGCAGGGTTAAAGTGAGGATTATTGGCAGTATGGAGGACCATAGGGGTCGTGTGGTCCATGTCATTGGACGCTCAAAGTTGTCACCCAAGTTGATAAGGTTATTAAGATGTATGGTGTTTTCATTAGCCTGAGACTGAATTTAAGAGCCGCAAGGTTATGCTGCAGCACCAAAAAGCTCTGGTGGGACGATACTTAGAATATTGTGTTCTGTTCTAGTCGCCTCATTACTGGAAAGACGTTGAGGCTTCGAAGAGGATGCCGAGGATATTTACCAAGATGCTGCCGAAACTGGAGGGGATGTCTTACAAAGTAAAGTTGAGAAAGCTAGGGCTTTTCTCCTTGGAACAATGAATAATGGGAGGTTACTTGATAGAGGTGTACAAGATGATGAGAAGCATGGATAGAATGGGTAGTCAGAGACTTTCTCGCAGGGGGAAAATGGCTATCTCGTGCGGGCATAATTTTAAGGTGATTGGAAGAAGGTTTGGGGAGATGTCAGAGGTAGGTTGTTTACTCAGAGAGTGGTGGGTGCTTGGAATGCACTGCCAGCGGTAGTAGAGTTAGCTGCATTAGGGATATTTAAGTGACCATTGGATAGGCGCATGAATGATAGTACAATGAAGGGTATGCCAGTTCGTCTGATCTTCGAGTAGGATAAATTTTCGGCAGGAAGTCAAGGGTCGAAGGGTCTGCAATGTGCTATACTGTTCTGTGTTTCATGTTTCACCCAGCCTGTGGATTCATATCAGTTGTTTAATGTGAGGGAGTGATGTGTGTTAGATCAGGAAGCTCGGGAGGACCGTTAGCACAGATCTTCCAGTTATGTTGTTCATTGTTACACTCAACTAAATGCCATGACAGTATGTGTGGTGTCCTACACCAGCCAGGCTCCGCCAAGTTCAGTTATTAACGTGATTCTTGACTTGTCATCTGCTGCTGTTTTCTTCAGATACAATCTGTTGGGTGACCCATGTATGAATCAGATGTTTGCTAAGTTGCATGAATCGGATAAAACTAAGAGGTCAGCTATGATTATTCGACGGAACTATAACCTCTGAAAAGCATTAGGCTGTTTCTATATTTATGGACCTATAATGTAAACTCCTGTCAAGATTTTCTAACACAGTAATAAAGAATGTACATTTTATTTTCTATCGAACAAACAACATGGATGTAACTCTTTTGGCGATAAGAATTACACACACAATGTCAGGATTCAAAATAATGCATTGTCACTCCAACATTTTGAAAGTGGTTGGCTTCTGAATGATTACATGTTCAGAGTGAGCAAACGATTGAACAATCAAATAGAATTAGCTTTCTTATACATTTATATATAATCAATCAGTTTAATTTCTCACTGAAATGTACAAGCTTCAGCTATTTGCCAGCGAATTAGAAATGGCTATAATTCAACATGCACTGCGAATATTAGACTAAATAAATGATTTGTGTTATCAAATTTTAGTGAACAATAATTTGAAAACGTTTAGCTTTTAGAAAGAATGTTATATAATTTGAAATGCAGACAGTGAACAAAAACGATAAACATATTATCGTGTGAGTGAAAAGTCAGACCTTTTCAAAGAGACTTGTGCCAAAGCAATGACAGATTTGTTTTCGTAATTGAATACAACATTTAAAATATTCATGTTCTGAGCAATAATTAGACTATATAATAAAGCAGCAGATCAGGAACTGAGTAGAAGGTCGAGGTGAATAGGACATCAGACACGGCCAGTCTAATGACCATGCCGAGAGAAGGAATCAAATCAGTCCAAAATGTGAGTTGGGAGTTGGAATAAATTATCGAGATTAGGTGCAGGTTTATCAGGGATTAATAAATAAGGATGGAGAGTGTGGGAGATGTGAGGGAGTGAGGTGTGTGAGATCAGGGAGACAGTGCACAAGAAAATGATAAAGTGG
>NW_025212163.1:24969-25396 GCF_004010195.1 Chiloscyllium plagiosum
TAATGGAGGAAAAGCTGTGTTCAAATTATGACTGTAACTATAATAATGGTGGCAAACAGTTAGAATATTATCAGTTAGAATATTATCATGGACAATGCTTGCACAGAGCATGCGAATTACCCTGGATATTTCTAGAGATGGCTGGGCTGACTTTGGTTGAGTAAGTGCTGAAGCTGCATGAGATGCTGCTGCTTTGGTAATATAGCACTGACTGAGTACAGTCAAAGGAACAAAGCAGCAACTGCCATTGCTTATTGTTTCAGAATATACCAGAGTGTTCATGGCTTCCACTGCAAAGAATCATGCAATGAAAAACAGGCCTACCACGTCTGTGCCAGCAAGTGCATATCCAAAGGATTTTTAAACGTTTGTGAGGTTACCTGCCTTAACCAATCTCCTAGACAATGCATTCTAGATTCATACTACC
>NW_025212164.1:0-2316 GCF_004010195.1 Chiloscyllium plagiosum
ATTCTCCTACCACCTAATTACCCTTGACAAACGCACCTGGCATTGCAGACAATTCAGCATGACACGTTCAACTAAACTGCACATCTTTTGGATTGTGGGAGGAAACCAGAGAACTAAGAGAAAAGCAACGCAGACACGGGGAGAATGCACAAACTCCACACAGATATTCACACCAGGCAAAAATTGAACTCGAATCGCTCAAGGAAAAATATAGTAGTTTGAGCACTGAGCCACTGTGCCACCTCAAATTATTCAAATATTTTCAGGACGTAACAAGCAAGATAGATAACGTGGAAACCAATAGAACAAATGCATTTTGATTTCCAAAAGGTGTTCATTACGGTGTTTCGAATGAAACCACTTCAGATAAGAACCATGAGCCCACACTGTTTGGGCTATGTATTAGTCAAGCTTATTGATCAATGATTAGTATATGAATTTACGGCAGAGAGTAGAGATCAAGAGGCCATTTTCTAGATGGCAAATTGTAACTTGTGGAGTCCCAGATTCATCAATACTTGCCCATAATTATTGACTTGATTTACTGATCATGCGTATGATGGGAATGAACGTACTGTCGTTCGAAGCTGATACAAAATAAATCGCACAACGTGCAGACAATCAGGATAAGTAAACAAAAACTGACCGGAATGTACTGTGTGGAAAGTAAATGAAGTTTATGCATTTTGGCATGAAGAATAGGAAACCTGAATATTATTTAACTGGTAAAACCACTGCAGTACAACGAGAATTATAGGTCCTTGGCCTTGTCAGATGAAAGCTGGCATCCAGGTTCAGCAGGTAATCAGAAAAAGAAATGTTTTATTGGCCATCATTCAAATAGGATGGGGATGTATTATCGAAACTATACATGACACGAGTCAGTCACAAATAGAATTCTAAACAGTTTTTGTCCCCCTATTTCAGGAAAGGCAGACTGAGAATTTTAACAAGAGTGATATCAGACGAGGGGGATTTTCTCGGGAGATAGCACTAAGCCGACTGGTCCTGTACTCGTTGGAGTTTAGATGAAAGAGCGATGACCTTACTGAAAGAGATTAGATTCTGAGGGGCTTAATAGGAAGATTCAGAAGAACTGATTCAACTTGTTGAGAGTCGATGACAATAGGACATAATCTCAGAGTAAAGAATCACAAATTAACGACTGATTTGGAAATATTCCTTCGCATGGACTGAAGTGGAATTTGTGGAATTTTTTAGATATTGGCTGTTCAGTGTATCCAAGGCTGACATAAAGAGATTTTAATCAATAAGGGAGTAACGGGTTGGGGAAAATACAATAAAGTGAATCTGAGGATGATCCGATCAGCCCTGATATCATTGCATGGTTCGAGCAGACGTGATAGCTCGTATTGCCGCCATTTGTTTCTTAATTTTATCGTCTTTGTCTTTTTTTGGGTTCTCACTTGTTTTATTTTTCTTTCAACTAATTTCACAGGATATTAGAAGCGGAAGATTTGCAGTTCTAAGACTTAAAACCAAACATTACCACAGGACCTGACAGAGTCACTCAGTTGATTATTGTCTGAATATCATTGGATTTTGAAAATGGAAGGAAAAAAGCACCATTCGCAATGGGGAGAAACATTACACGCGTTGAACCTGCGGACAATGCTTCAACAGATCATCTGCCCTGCCAGAACATAAATGCAATCAGACTGGGGAGAGGACATTCATCTGTTCTGAGTGGGGGCAATGATTTTCTCCGTCGACCAAGCTGCTTAATTACCAGAAATTTCTTACAGATGGCAGAGCTTTTAAAAAATCATAGTGCAGGATATGGTTATCTGGGGCGCTGACACTGCATCAGCGTCTTCACAGTGACGAGAGATTCTTCAATCGCTCTCATTGTAGGGCTGGGTTCAGAAAATCATATGACATTCGCAAACATCAGCGGATTCACACGGGCGAGAAACCATTCACGTGCTCCCAATGTGGAAAGGGATTATTTTCGGAAATCGATTCTGCTCAAACACCAGTGAATTCATGCAGTGGATCGATATTTCAAACCAAGTACTATAAAATTCTTAGACCCTGATGTCGCATCAACGTGTTCTCATTAATGAGAGAGTGTCCAGTTGCTCTCAGCTTGGGAGTGAGCTCATGTGTGGTCATCCTAAACCACTCTACATCAGCTCTCACACTGGGGAGAGAGCACAGGCCTGCACTAAGTGTGGGAAGCCATTCACTCAGAAATCCAACCTGCTGAAACAGCAACAGATTAACACAGAGGAGAGACGCTTTCAATCTCCAGAATATGGGAAGTGCCCATAAAATCTGTGTGAATCTGGTGAT
>NW_025212164.1:4592-13244 GCF_004010195.1 Chiloscyllium plagiosum
AGGACTAATAAATTAAACTGCATTTATTTCAATGCAAGGGGCCTAACAGGTAAGGCAGATGAGCTCAGGGCATGATTAGGAACATGGGACTGGGATATCACAGCAATTACGGAAACATGGCTCAGGGATGGGTAGGACTGGCAGTATAATGTTCCAGGATACAAATGCTAATGGAAGGATGGAAAGGGAGGCAAGAGAGAAGGGGGAGTGGCATTTTTGATAAGGGATAGCATTATAGCTGTGCTGAGGGAGGATATTCCCGGAAATACATCTCATGAAGGTATTTGGGTGGAACTGAGAAATAAGAAAGGGATGATCACCTTATTGGTATTGTATTATAGACCCCCCCCCCCCCCCCATTAGTCAGAGGGAAATTGAGAAAAAAAACTTGTAAGGAGATCTCAACTATCTGTAAGAATAATAGGGTCGTTATGGAAGACGAATTTAACTTTCCAAACATCGATTGGGACTGCCATAATATTAAAGGTTCAGATGGAGAGGAATTTCTTAAGTGTGTGCAAGACAATTTTTCTGATTTACTATGTGGATGTACCTACCCCAAAAGGTGCAAAGCTTGACCTACTCTTGGGAACTAAGGCAGGGCAAATGACTGAGGTGTGAGTGGGGGAGCACTTTGGGGCCTGCGACCATAACTCTATTCGTTTTAAAATAGTGATGGAAAAGGACAGACCAGATCTAAAAGTTGAAGTTCTAAATTGGAGAAAGGCCAATTTTGACAGTATAAGGCAAAAGGTTTTGAAAGCTGATTGGAGGCAGATGTTCGCAGGTAAAAGGACGGCTGGAAAATGGGAAGACTTCAGAAATGAGATAACAATAATGCAGAGAAAGTATATTCCTGTCAGGGTTGAAAGGAAGGCTGGTAGGTATAGGGAATACTGGATGACGAAAGAAATTGAGGGTTTGGTGAAGAAAAAGAAGGAATCATATATCAGGTATAGACAGGATAGATCGAGTGAATCCTCAGAAGTCTATAAAAAAGTAGGAGTATACTTAAGAGGGAAATCAGGAGGGCAAAACAGGGACATGAGATAGCTTTGGCAAGTAAAATTAAGGAGAATCCAAAGGGTTTTTACTAACATATTAAGAACAAAAAGGTAACTAAGGAGAGAATAGGGCCCCTCAAAGGTCAGCAAGGCGGCCTTTGTGTGGAGCCACAGAAAATGGGGGAGATTTTAAATGAATATTTTGCATCAGTATTTACTGTCGAAAAGTATATGGAAGATATAGACTGTAGGGAAATAGATGGTGACATCTTGCAAAATGTCCAGATTACAGAGGAGGAAGTGCTGGATTTCTTGAAGCGGTTAAAGGTGGATAAATCCCCAGGGCTGATCAGCTGTACCGGCGAACTCTCTGGGAAATTAGAGAAGTGATTGATGGGCCTCTTGCTGAGATATTTGAAACATCGATAGTCACAGGTGAGGTGCCGGAAGACTGGAGGTTTGCAAACGTGGTGCCACTGTGAAAGAAGGGCGGTAAAGACAAGCCAGGGAACTACAGACCGGTGAGCCTGACCTCGGTGGTGGGCAAGTTGTTGAAAAGAATCCTGAGGGACAGGATGTACATGTATTTGGAAAGGCAAGGACTGATTCGGGATAGTCAACATGGCTTTGTGCATGGGAAATCATGTCTCACAAACTTGATTGATTTTTTTGAAGAAGTAACAAAGAAGATTGATGAGGGCAGAGCAGTAGATGTGATCTATGTGGACTTCAGCAAGGCGTTCCACAAGGTTCCCCATGGGCTACTGATTAGCAAGGTTAGATCTCATGAAATACAGGGAGAACTAGACATTTGGATATAGAACTAGCTCAAAGGTGGAAGACAGACAGTGGTTGTTGAAGCTTGTTTTGTAGACTGGAGGCCTGTGACCAGTGGAGTGCAATAAGGATCGGTGCTGGGCCCTCTACTTTTTGTCATTTACATAAATGATTTGGATGCGAGCATAACAGGTACAGTTAATACGTTGCAGATGACACCATTATTGGATGTGTAGTGGACAGGGAAGAGGGTTACCTCAGATTACAACGGGATCTAGACCAGCTGGGCAAATGGGCTGAGAAGTGGCAGATGGAGTAAAATTCAGATGAATGCGAGGTGCTGCATTTTGGGAAAGCAAATCTTAGCAGGACTTATACATTTAATGATATATTCCTCGGGAGTGTTGCTGAACAAAGAGACCTTGGAGTGCAGATTCATAGCTCCTTGAAAGTGGAGTCGCAGGTAGATAGGATAGTGAAGAAAGCGTTTTGTATGCTTTCCTGTATTGTTGCGGCTGTGCAGGACATTGGTTCGGCCACTGTTGGAATATTGCGTGCAATTCTGTTCTTCTTCCTATCGGAAAGATGTTGTGAAACCTGAAAAGGTTCAGAAAAGATTTACAAGGATGTTGCCAGGGTTGGAGGATCTGAGCTATAGGGAGAGGCTGAACAGGCTGGCGCCGTTTTTCCTGGTGCGTTGGAGGCTGAGGGGTGACCTTATAGAGGTTTACAAAATTATAAGTGGCTTGGATAGGATAAATAGACAAAGTCTTTTCCCTGGGGTCTGGGAGTCCAGAACTAGAGGGCATAGGTTTAGGGTGAGAGGGGAAAGATATAAAAGAGACCTAAGAGGCATCATTTTCACACAGAGGGTGTTACGTGTATGGAATGAGCTTCCAGAGGATGTGGTGGAGGCTGGTACAATTGCAACATTTAAGAGGCGTTTGGTTGGGTATCTGAATAGGAAGGGTATGGAGGGATATAGGCCGGGTGCTGGCAGGTGGGACTAGATTGGGTTGGGATATCTGGTCGGCATGGGCGGGTGGACCGAAGGGTCTGTTTCCATGCTGTCCATCTCTATGACTCTATGTCTCTATATGGAAATCTGTGGAATCCTCCGCCCAGTGAAGTAATTGACACTAACGTATTCAATGTTTGTAAGGCTAAGATAGGTATATTTTTGAACAATAAAAAAAGTAAAGCAACTAAAAGATCAACCATGATCTCTTTGAATGGGGTGCCAGGCTCGAGCAGCCAGATGGTCTACTTCTGCTCCTAGTACTTTTGTTTTAGGTGCTTTTTGAATGGTCTCCCTCTGACAGAGGGAGTTCGAATTTGCTGTTAATCACATCCAGTACACACTGTGATTAAATGTGACATTTTTCATATAATCATAGAATTATAACAAAGTGAAAACAGGCCGTTAGGCACAACAAGTTCACATTAAACCTCCATTCTGTGTCGCACATTGCATTATGGTAGCTCAGCAGCTAGCAAGACTGTGTCACATCTTCAATGACCAAGTTTCGATTCCAGTCTTGCGTAACTGCCTGTGTGGCGTTTTCATATTCGCCCCGTCTCAGCGTGGGTTCCCTCCCACAAGATGAAGATGTGCAAGTAGGATAATTTTTCCATGCTAAATTGCCCGTAGTTTTCAAGGATATGTAGGTTACGTGCATTGGTTAGGAGTATATATATGGCAGAAAAAATGGGTGTCAGTGAATTCCTAGTGGGAGGGTCCGTATGGGCTTGTTGGGCCAAAGGAGCTATTTTTGCACTGTAGGGAGTATAATTCTACACAGACCCATTCCTCTATCATTTTCCTCGACATTGCCTCCAACTAATGCATCTAACCTTCTCATCCTTCATAACTATAGGCAATTTAGCATGACCAATTCACCTAAGCTGACATCCTTTGATTGTGGAAGGAAACCGCAGCACTCAGAAGAAACACACACAGGTATGAACAGATATTCAGCGTTCCATTAAATCCATGACTCTGCCTGCCACCTCACACGTGAACACTATCTCACACGTGAACACCTCTATCTCCTGCCACCTCACACGTGAACACTACTTTACCATATATGCGAGGCAAAGCAGAGTCAGCAGAACTCTGAACTATGTTCGTTCAGCAGTCTCACAGCAGCCACAGCTGCTCTCTGCTCATTCAGGAGGTGTACCTCACACACCATCTGTGTTTATCTGAAATCAGAATGGTCCGTTTCATTTTTTTCAATTATTTTGCTGTCATTTTTTCTCAGTTAATTCCCACTTCAAATCATCAGTTTCTTGACAAGGTTCGTACTCTTGCATAGTACAATCTACTTTACCGTACAAAAACACTTGCTTCCCGATTATTACTTTTCTATTACAATTGATATACCACCTGCCATAACTGCTATTTTTCAGCTGTTGAGCACACAAATGTGAACTAGACTACCAAAGTATTCTCGAGTGTTCCAAATTCAAGTGTTCCTTTCCGAACATCCTCAGGACTCTCAACCTATTTATTACTCTTCCACCAGTTTCAGTACTTTTCACTCCTGATGCTCCGTCAAACTGTGTGGAGGTTCCTTTCTAAAACAACCCAAAGTCAAACCACCAGATTCATTTGACAGAATAATAGTTATTTCAGCACAGAAAGATATCATTTGGACCATCACGCCTGTATCAATTCAAAACTCTGTTGCCATTCTGTTGCCTTTAC
Source organism: Chiloscyllium plagiosum (assembly GCF_004010195.1). Classification (NCBI taxonomy): domain Eukaryota; kingdom Metazoa; phylum Chordata; class Chondrichthyes; order Orectolobiformes; family Hemiscylliidae; genus Chiloscyllium; species Chiloscyllium plagiosum. The sequence goes on from NW_025212164.1 coordinate 9,084, forward strand.
CACATATCTCTAAACATCATTTCTGTGCAAATAATCATCAAATGTCACCAACAACGCAACACGCCTGCTGAGGTCGAACGGGTGTCTTGTACAATTTTAACATTGCCTCCGTGTTCTTGTGGATATATATCCACATGTTTCTGATCTTGCACCATCTTTAAAAATGTCATCCTGTTTAAAACACCTTTCAGTATTCTTGAGATGAAAGTGCATTACCACACACTTCTCTGCATTAACCCTGGCCTGTCTACTCCTCCAACTCAGATATATCCACATGTTTCTGATCTTGCACCATCTTTAAAATTGTCATCCTGTTTAAAACACCTTACAGTATTCTTGAGATGAAAGTGCATTACCACACACTTCTCTGCATTAACCCTGGCCTGTCTACTCCTCCAACTCAGGAATGAGTTTTATTACACTTTAAGAAGTGAATGGCACAGGTCTGACGAAAACACAAAAGTAAATTGAGTTGAATGAATTTTATGATTTCTGGAGGGAAACTGGCAAATCTTAACTCAATTGTTACATTACCATCCTTCAGGGAAGGAAATATATCAGCTGTTCTGGACCGACTGCAGATCTGTGCCTGGATTAGTGAAGTTAATGGGGTTGCCGTGGTTCAACAAGAGGTATTTTAGAAACACGATTCTGAAGCAACTATAACGGTCTTAACAGCAAGCGCATGTTAGTAACTGCAACACCAAATTCTCATTCAAGTCACAGACTGTGCTGACCTGTTTGACATTCAGTTATGAATGAACAGAAATTTCCGTCATTTTATTACAGAAAATGGAGATGCCTGAAATCACTGTCTTTTGTGCCTGCGACAAACGGCACTCTGAAGCTGCTTATTTCATCTGAGACCGAACTACGCAGTGCACAATCGTACAAAATGTGAGAGTTGTGCACGCTTTTGATAATTTGGCAAGTCCAATCAGAATCGTTCTTCACATTAGCTGATCAGAAAACAACTACAGGACACAACTTATATTCAGGCACAAGCTTTCCTCGGCTAATCATCATTGTCAATGAAGGATTCACACCATTCTCTCCTCCTGTGATATAGTTCACAGATGCCAAACCAATCAGCCTGTTGAACATTTCCTTTCTTTTCCATTGCTTGACCCTGTATTTGAAGATGGTGTTGACTCACTTTCCTTAGTTTCTGCTGAGGGCTTTCATGTGACCAAACAGAGCCACAGGTCTTTGGATAAATGGGGCGAGACAGTGCAGGGATTTAGAGTGCAGGACATGAAGTAGGATCACCAGAGTCGAAATGTTAACTTTACTTTTCTCCATAGATGACAGCTAAACTGCAGATTTCCTTCAACAAGTTTTGATTTTGTTGCAGAATGTTTTGCCTATTCCTTCCTTCGTTATCACATCTTTGTCCCATCAGCTGGATTGACAAGTTATGATTCTCCACCTACGAAGAGGCTAGCCGCTCGTTGCCCTAATAAACAATGACGTCTTTTACCCCTGGGACACCAAGCTGGCAGACGAGGCCACGCTGTTTATACGATGCTTAGTCAGACTACCCAAGGATTCGCTGATTCATCGCAGTTACCATCACCGTACACATACTGTTTTTGGATCCGAGGAACGATCATCCCTCCACCACCATTAATCTTTACGTGCATGTTCCATATCCTCTTCCTGATTGCGCCTGAGCATTGCTTTCCCATTTTGTACATAAGAGACATCACCACCATTGTCACTATTATGTAGCTCATCACCACTGAAAGGTCGAATTGGCTCGTATTAATTCATTTTAACCTAACCGCTACCTGGCAGTAATAACATCTAATTAAAAAACACACTTCGGGCCAATGTTAACTATTGCCTCTGTTCACTTGTTCCTCATTAATGTGAAATGGCATGATCATCAGTGTCAAATCCATTGTGTCATCTTCAATACTCCCTCGTCAGGTCCACACACCCCCACCAACCCAACCTCCACTCCCGGCACCTCACCCTGCAACCGCAAGAAATGCAAAACTTGCGCCCAGACCTCCCCACTCACTTCCCTCCAAGGCCCCAAGGGATCCTTCCATGTCCATCACAAATTCAACTGCACCTCTACACACATTATTTACTGCATCCACTGCACCCTATGTGGCTTCGACTACATTGGGGAGACAGGCTGCCGACTTTCGGAACGTTTCAGAGAACACCTCTGAGACACCCGCACCAACCAACTCAACCGCCCCGTGGCTGAACACTTTAACTGCCCCTCCCACTCTGCCAAGGACATGCAGTTCCTTGGCCTGTTCCATCGCCAGACCATGGCAACACGACGCCTGGAGGAAGAGCGCCTCATCTTCCTCCTAGGCACCCTCCAACCACAAGGGATGAATGCAAATTTCTCCAACACTTCCTCATTCCCGCCCCCCACCTTTTCTCAGTCCCAACCCTCAGAACCGCCTTCATGACCTGCAATCTTCTTCCCGACCTGTCCGCTCCCACCCCCTCTCGGGCCTATGACCCTCACCTTAACCTCCTTCCACCTATCGCATTCCCAACCTCCCTCTTCCAAGTACCTCCTCCTTACCTTTTAACTTAGCCTGCTTGGCACAACCTTCTCATTCCTGGAGAAGGGCTTCTGCCCGAAACGTCGATTCTCCTGCTCCTTTCATGCTGCCTGATCTGCTGCGCTTTTCCAGCAACACTTTTTCAGCTCTGATCTCCAGCATTTGCAGTCCTCACTTTTTCCTCTTTGACCCACAAGCCTAATTCCTTGTGAGGAGTTTATGTCCGAATCGTCGAATGTACTACTCCTAAAATGTTGCCTGACCAACTGTTCTTTTCCAGCACTATAATCCTCGACCAATCAACTGTGTCTTGACAGATTGCTGGATGTACATGAGAAAAGAGTCATGTTCTGGCGACGTCGGTGTTGAACTGATGTGTACAAAGTTAAAAATCACACAACACCAGTTTATAGAACAACAAATTTATTTGGAAGCACTAGCTTTCGGAACACTGCTCCTTCATCATGTCATTGTGGAGAAGAAGATGGAAAGACACAGAATTTATAGCAGAAATTTTTAGTGTGATGCACCTAAAATTATGTATCGAAAATGTCTTGGATTATTTCATTGATATGCAAATTACAAAACATTTTTTAAAAATTACATTCGCAAATTTTGTTATAAATTCTCTATCTTACAATCCTTTTCTCCACAGTGACCTGATGAAGGAGTAGCGCTTCGAAAACTAGAGCTTCCGAATAACCCTGTTGTTCGGTAACCTGGTGTTTTGTGATTTTTACCTTTATACACCACAGTTCAACACTGGCATCTCCAAATCATGACTACAGTCGACACCAATAACTGCAGGCCTCAAGTGGAGAAGATCTTCAAAACGTTAGCCCATATCGATACAGTCATCAAGTTTCTACAGGAATGCAGGCAAGCCAGAAGGTTACCAAAAGGATTACGGATCAAGAACCCGCTCACGTCGACCAACAACACAGAATACCAGGACAGACTTTGCCACAGCACCTTTCGCAAACACCTCGATCATCTCGTGCACTAGCCTAACAGCAGGCGCCATAACTTCGAAACTAAGATAAAGAACACACCTCAGCCTGCACTCACTTATAGTTACGCAACATTTTCAAAGAGACAAGGCGACAACACTACACCACGGACATGCACAACGAAAACAAGAAATTGGAGAAACTTGGCATTAACAACAGCAGTAGCCAATCCCACCCTGGCACCACAGTGGATATTATCACCGTGGGGAATTCAATGGTTAATTTATCTGACCACCCCCTTCAACCGGAAGAGTTTGAAGTTCATAGCAGGGGTCTCATTTTTTGCCCAACCAACAAAAAGGATCCCGTGGAATTCCAGCAGTCGCTGAGGAATTCATCCGACGAATGAGGTCCCTGGAATTCTACAAGATGCTGGCAATGATCCCAATGAGCCCACCACCGAATGGGAACAGTCATCACAGGGATCTGTAAAGGAGCGACCAAAGAAGGAGTCAACCTGGAATTCAACGGAGGGCCGCTGCACTGAGCTTGACATTTATGCGCAAACCGACAGGTAATATATAAATGCCAGATTCATCAGTCGTACCCACAAGTTAGAAAAGAACATCCGATCACAACGCAACACCATCCATGCTCTCAAAATCAATCACAACATT
>NW_025212164.1:13494-25408 GCF_004010195.1 Chiloscyllium plagiosum
GTTTCAGCACTCCAAACCAGCATCCGACATAATGACGGCATCGCGGTAGAAGCCTCAGTACTCAACACCAACAACTCCCCATCTCCAAGCACCGTCCCAAAACTCATTCCCTTTATCTTAGATCACAATGTCTTCACCTTTGACAACCAGTTCTTCAGCTAGCCACATGGAACAGCCTTGAGGACTAAATGTGCACCCCAATATGTCAACACTTTCATGTACAGGTTCGAACAAGAATTCTCCTCGACACAGGACCTCCAAGCAACATTGCACACCAGGTACATTGATGGCATTTTCTTCCTCTGGATCCAGGAAGAGGTGTCACTGCGAAAATTGCACAGTGATATCAACAAGTTGCATCCCACCATCAAACGCACCATCGACTACTCTCAACAATCTGTCTCATTCTTGGACACATGCATTTCCGCCAAGGAATGGCACCTCAGCACCACGCTGTACTGCAAACCCACGGATAACCTCACAAAGCTACACTTCTCCAGCTTCTAGCCGAAACATATTAAAACAGCCATCCCCTATGGACAAACACGATGCACACACAGGATCTGTTCAGACGAGGAGGAACAGGACGGGCACTTGGAATTACTCAGGGATGTACTCATAAGAACAGGGTGCGATGCTCAACTCATCTACAACCAATTCCGACGTGCCACAGCGAGGACCCGTAATGGCCTCCTCAGAAGACAGACACGAGCTGTTGTCCATTACGTCCCAGAGCCGAAAATCTACACCGTGTTCTTAGCAACCTGCAACACTTATCAATGAGGATGAGCACCTCGCGAAGACCTTCTCCACACCTCCACCTCTCGCCATTAAACACATCACAAACACATAATTGTTCGTAGCACATTGCCTGGCTTTCAGGACGATACCATATAAGCTTGTTACGGTAGACGCTGTAAGACGTGTAAGAATGTCGACACAGATACCACCATTATGCATGGGGCACATCCCACCATGAACATGGCAGGTATTCATGATACTCAGCCAAAGTTGTCTATCTCATATGCAGACAAGGATGGTCTGAGGCATGGTATATTTGCGAGACCAAACTGACCCTCCGGCAACAGATGAATGGACACCAAGGACAATCAACAGACAGCAATGTTCCCTCCCAGTTGGAAAATACTTCAGCGTTCCTGGATGTTCGACCTCCGACCTTCGATTGACCATCCTCCATGGCGGACTTCAGGACAGGCAACAACAAAAAGTGGCGGAGCAGAGTCTGATAGCCAGATTTGGTCCCCATGGGGATGGCATCTACCCGGACCTTGGGTCACACTTCAGGTTACCCCATTGCACCATGCACACACAGACAGACACACACACGCACCCTCGCACGCACGTACACATACACAGAGGCGCACACACACTCTTAGACCCTCTCTTACATACTCACACATACACTTCCACACACACCCTGACACAGGCATAAACCCCTTTACACTCACCCTCACCCACATGCACACGTCCTCTCACAGACACTCCTAACCCCTTCCACCCCACACACATATGCAAACACACACACACACACAATTTTGTGGGGTGAATTTGTACTTGCATTTTACTTTCCTCAGAAATTACATGAATCCATGTAAGATTCTGTAAATCTATTTTTTTTTTGGGGGGGGGGTATAGAATCAGTCTGACCATTGTGGCACAGACAGCCTCACATGAAGTTAACACCTTCAATAGCTTATCTGGGCCGATATGACACCATTTATCAAAGTGCACACGGGAACGTAACTTCAAAAAAAAGTTTTGTAATTGACATATGAAAGAAACAACCTTTTTATTTTTCAATATATAATTTCAGTTACATCACACTGTAAAGTTTTGCTATAAATTATCTGTGTTACGAACTTATTTTCCATAATTAATTGATGAAGGAGCAGCGCTGCGAAAGCTAGTGCTTCCAAATAAACCTATTGGACTATGACTTGGTGCTGTGTGATTTTTAACAGAACAAGGTTTTTGACATGCATTTTAGTTTGTACATCACATCTTTCTATGAAATGTCGTGAAGCTGATCATCTGCCACTCTGGTTCATTTGAATGATGCTCATCAATCATTGTTTCATATTTTCTAGCTGTGTGTCTCCTGGTCCTACATGCATTGTTACTTCTTACTTGAACTTTACCTCATTATCTGATTTAATAACCTTTATGAAGTTGCATTTCCCATGCACAAAGTCTTATTTTCTCAGCAAATTTGATAAGTGCAGGTTACGTCATGTAAACACAGCACAAAACATAAGTTCTGGCACTGGGTGCTTGTTATTCAGCTTATTGAATTCAGGAATTACTCTTTGTTTACGATTTCTATTTGGAACATGTAGCATTACTCGAAGTTTGGACAAAGATTTTTTTCTGAGACGTTAAAACTGTCCGAAAGGTCACACCTGACCCTTGAGCATTTATGTGGATCCATTGACATGAAGCACTATTGTCGTCTGCTGATTGCTCCCTCTCAGCAGACCTCATGACCTCTCCCTGCCCGTCAGTAGTCCTCCATGTGTCATCACTGTATCCTTCAGGCTGTTGTTACTGTATAATTCACTTTATCCAATTGATTCAAACATGCCTCGCCCAATGTTCAGTAATTGCTTCCCAGACTATGGAGCAACGTGGTAGCACAATACATCAAAGGCAAAAAGTAAGACCAGCGTTCCAATCAAGCCACAACAACTGGTTCCGTGAGCTGCCCAATTAAAATTTAACACAGCATAGTCATTTGTGTGTAGAAGTACCTTAATGTATCTCCCCGAAATCAATCTCATCCTACTCGTTTCACTGTTATTTGGCATGAGTAGAACCAATCAATTTTGAAGTGCCACCATAAAGACACATCTACGAAATTGTACCCCATTCACTCCCAGTTTTCACTCATAAAAACAGCAACTGGGACAATAATAATCTGAACAGGTTAAAAACCCACTGCGAATATGATTACACTGTTTGTGTGATAAAGAGCGAACGTTCAGCTCAAAAAACAAAGTTTCAAAGGAATATTGCCAAATGTGGGGCTCAATATATGAATTTAGAATAAAAATATTTTCCTCGACGAGAGTTGCCAGACACAGAGTCATAGTATAACCACTTCGCTTATCCTGGGGAAGTATCTTTTTAAAATTCCAGCAAGTAAATAAATCGTTCACCGGGCGTCTATGGAGCCAATGCTTTCTGCTTAAAAGTCAGCAAAATGATTGAGATTTCACTTGGCTTTAGCTTCTATCTCAACCTTGACATCCGGTTTCTTCAGCTTCTGTTCCTGGATGTTAACTTGTTGGTTCGTTTTCTGCCTTTATTTTCAAAGCATATTCGCTTCAATTTCAACAAAACCAACCTACAGACTTGACAAGCAAACAGACACGTGGTAACATATATCCCCAATGATCACGTTCAGATTTGCACAAGAAAATAAAATAAACCGAGCAAACAGTTGAAAACATTTGGAACGTTAGTGATTGACTTTTATGGCGACTCGATTGGGACTTTGGCAATCCTGCTTACAGGTTTGTGATGAGGACATAATCTCCCTCAGTTTCCCTGACGCTGTGCCCAGTGTATTGGCAGCTTTGGCGGGTCGCAGAATCTCTTTTCGAAAGATTTGCAGTACATCCCGTCAGAACCTGCATTGTTCATTTTCACTGAAAGCAGAGGATGGGACAGTATTGGTCTACAAAATTGCTGCTCTCGGTTTTTCCCTGTATTGTTCCTTATGGAGCTGAGGAAAGTGAATCATTGTCGCGTTTGTTTGAAACAAAGAACACTAAGTTTCTAAAGGTTCACGTGAAGCAATACAGTCAGTTAATTGCTCTGTGATTGTGTTTGCAAAATATCGGTAAAAGTTGATTGGGCGTATCTTTATTCGATTTTCCCAGAACAGTCAATAACTGGGGAACATTTTCTTGCAAGTGGTGTCCCCACTCACCAGCCAGATATGTGCGATAAGGAAACAGTAAAAGTTATCGGAATATAGGAAGAGGAATAGGCCTTTCAGCCCCTCAAGAGTGTTCCTAATTTCAAAGTTCAAACTCCGTTTAACTGCCTTTGCCACATATCCCTCAATACGTTTCCGGAACAAATGGCATTCTGTCTCAGATTTAAAGTTTAAACAAATGACCTTGTAAACGTTGCCATTCGTGCAGAAGAATTCCAATCATCTGACAAGCTGAAAATGCAGAAGTCCTCCTGAATGTGTACCCTGAACAGTGTGGCCCTAATTCTAAGGTAATGCTCCATTTCAACTCGCAAATACTTTGGTAAACAACGGGACGAGTTGACTAAAAGCTCAACAGAAACTGCGGTGTTTGAAAAATGTAACATTTCGCAACCTGAGTGTCAGCGAGTCACTGCTTCAGATTGCAGTTACTTAAATAACAATTGCCCATTATCAGTTTTACATTACCAAAATACAGACTGGGACTTTCATTGTGGAGAGAAGAGAACAGTCTGATCCCAGTCAATTGCCCAGAGGCAAATTTGTGCGGTTTGTTATCATGTTCAGTGATGTTCTGTGGCACAATAGAGAGCGCTTCGGGCATCATAGTCATTGTTGTATTTCCCAGTGGGCGGTTTTGGTTTCCGATAACCCCGACTCGATTTTTCTTTTGTCAGATTTTAAATTAGTCAACGATCCTCTGCTGATTTATCATCGCTTCGTGTCATCTGGAGATGCAGTCCCTGTTGCTGACCAGAAGAAATTCCTCACCTTCTTGTGGCAAGTTTTCAGGGAATCGCATCGATTGAAACATGATCAGACCAGAATCGACTGCTCACCACAAGTCCTGCAACGTTCGTGCAGAAAACCAGCTGAGTCAAAACATAAAATCTCCATTCCACAGTTGCATCCTCACTTGCTTGATTGCAATTCTCACTGAGGAACATTGATACGAAAAATACATTTCCGAGTTCCTGTGGTCAAGTGGTTAAGAAAATGCACACAGGGATGAACAAAGTCACTTGCGGGGTGGCACAGTGATTTAGTTGGCGAAAGCGCCTCTGCAATAAACAGGAGATACTGGTTTCCACTATCAGTAGTACCTGAGTATTGTATTGAAGGCCCATTGCGCAAACCTCTCACTGGTGTCGTGTTGCTGACCAAGCAAATCAGTGTTCTGATTGAGTTTCAGTCTGTTGTGACATAGAGTCAGAGAATATGAAAGAGGCTCAGTTGCATAAACAGAGACAGATAGAGACAAACGTTAAAGTAGACAATGAAGTGACCAATTCTCCATGCGGCGTGGCTGATCACTGACAGAAAGGAAAAGAAAAAAGGTGACAATTTAAACACAGCCTTTAAACAGCTCAGGGCAATGGAAGTACCATCATAGCCATTAAGTTCTTCTGAATTTGTAACATTGACGGTTGTCAGTGAATGAGAGATTTTGTTACATATCCTGATTTGACAGATAAAATGGTTCATTTTCCCTGCATTATAATATAGAAATGTACAATAAAACCTGGTTCTGTCGTCTGGAACTTAAACCCAGTTTCTATCCACAGACGTTTCCAGGCCAGCTGGGTTTCTCCATCAATTCCTGTTTTGGGTTCAGATTTCCAGCATCTGCAGCTCTTTGTTTTATTTACATTAATAGCCTTTTATACAAAACCAATGACCCACGAGCTTCGGAAAACCGTTCAGAAATGCAGTTACCACGATATGTTTGCAGTCCAAAACACCCACGCCTTGGCCGGGAATTGAACCGTGCCGTGGCAGTAAAAGCGCCAAATCCTAAACACTAGTGGGTGGCACGGTGGTACTGTGGTTAGCACTGCTGCCTCACAGCGACAGAAACCCGGGTTCAATTCTCGCCTCAGGCGACTGACTGTGTGGGGTTTTCATATTCTCCCCGTGTCTGCGTGGGATTCCTCCGAGTGCTCCGGTTTCCTCCCACAGTCCAAAAATATGCAGGTTAGGTGAATTCACCATGCTAAATTGCCCGTAGTGTTAGGTGAATGGGTGGAAATTAGGGGGGTGGGTCACGCTTCGGCGGGTCGGTGTGGACTTGCTGGGCCGAAGGACCTGTTTCCACACTGTAAGTAATCTAATCTAATCTAATCTAATCTAATGTAATTTAATTTAGATCAGAAGGGAAGGGTCAGAAGCTCTGGCATTTATTTTCCAAGACACCACATTTCTCTTTTCATTTGTAATCTTTTTCGCTGCAGGTCATTTTCTACCTGCCTTCGAGACGTTGCAGAGTGGGAAAAGATCATGCAGGCAATCGTGCAATGCGGTTCATCAGACATCCATCTATTCTAGTCCCAGTTTCCAGAAATTAGCCTTTAACCTTGTGTGTTTTGATATTTCTAGGGGAAATGTCACTGAGATTCTTCATGTGGTATTAAATGATACAACGATGGGACTGACGTTTGACAAGGTCAAACAGTGTTGTCACACTCTTGAGGGACTCATTCTGATTTTCACCCACAGAGGGAGACACAATGACACATTCCCCGAGAGGTGCAGAGGACCTCAAGGCCCCGAATAAATGCAGCTAGTACCCTCTAGTTGTTTGTAGCTCGAATTTAACGATGCCTTTATTGGTGCCGCACCATCACAGCAGCTCACCGCCTCCAAACGAGCCCCTGTTCGCATCAGCCTGTTCTGTATCTTTTGGTCAACATCCAAACGCTCTGACTAATTTCAACACAGAAGCCGGTGATCCCATGAATTCCAGGACCTACTAAAACAGGCTGTTGGCGAAATCAAGGTTTACTGATGCAATCGGTGAGCGGGGTGTCCTTCAATGTTGGTATAGAGACACGAGAAATGTCGAGTCTGTGAGCTCAAACCTCACTTGGAACAACTTCTGTTGACATCGAGCAGGGAGCATTGGGATATCAGGCTGTGGGAAAGGCTACTCAGCTACTTAATCAAAGTGGTACAGTTTTTAAAAGGACACACGTTTATCAATTGGGGGATTATCTCTCCCGGGAAAATGTGTGTATTATAATGAAAAATCCTGCAAAGATTGAACTCATGGAGGAGAATATGTGCTGAGAGAAAAGGAGGCAATGCTTTCTCTCTGTATTTTTTTTAACGTGGCTGACTCTGCCCTGGGTTAAATTGCAAAAAGGCATCTTCAGCTCGTCCATATCATTCAATTTCCTGCAAGTTTGCACAGGTTATTAAAGTGAACTAAACCTCCGAATATTAATGGAAAAATAAGACTTTGTAATTAGGGTAGATTTTACCTTGGTTTAGGAGAAAAAACAGTCTGGTTAAATTGAGGTTTCGCAGGTCATCGGTGATCCCATTGAATGGCTGAGCAGACTGAAGGTGAATGGAAGCCTCATGAGGACAAATGTGTTTTGCTTGCGAAACTCATCAATTCAAAGAAAAGGGCGCCTTTGGGGTGAAGCAGTGACGATGATTGTCTTTACTGTTTGTTCAACTTGTAAACATGACCACTATTGTTCATGTCCATCTTTAAATCGCTGCTTTGCAGCATGCACTCGCCAGTTGCGAAATCGGTATTGCACCTGACTTCGGATCAGGTGGTTGTAGCTTCAAAACCTATTTCGTTCGAGTTTAATGCAGGCTTTTTATTACACTTACAAATTAACTTTACTCATTGCTCTGAAATCGAATTGATGTTTGAATGCCCGATCTGCATGATTCTTCACTAAATATCCCCGAGATCACGAGTGTCAATGTCCCAGTGTCATCACAAGAGGTGAAGTTGGAATAGTCTCACACGCTGCTTATGGGCATCTTTCCATTTTCCAGCACACCGTCGCAATCACTGGAGCTACTGGGAATGACAAGGAAACAAAATAAATAGCCATGTCTCAGCGTTCGGAATCTTAGAAATTATTTCGGAAGCGGAATCAGAGGAGAATGTCGCTTGCGTTTTCCGACTGAGCAGGGATTGTCGACGCACCTTCCCTTTCTTCAAGACTCTGCGACATCGTCTCATGTTCTGTGGGACATTAATTTATCTGAGGGATTGAAAGGGCTCCCCTCACAGATGTTCTGCCTCTCCGGTTGTCGCTGTCAATGCCCTCATACCCTGACAGCGAACTGAACCCGGGCTGAGTCGGCGAAAGCATCAACCCCAAACCTCTGGACGTCAGCAATGAGTACTGACACCAGACACACGGGCGGCATATCATTTATCAAGCTCATTGGACGTGCTCGTGTCACAAACAACCGCTTGACATTCCTGAATCCATTTTACATTAGTTGCCTTGTTTGACTTAGCATGAAAATAATTCACATCTGATTACCTCTGAATGTTACATGGGTTTCTGCTTCTCCAACTCTGACAGAGAGTGAGCTCCAGATTCAACCAACCGCTGGCTGATAAATGTTTTCTGCATATCGACTCAAACCGTTCTGTCTCTTACCTTAAATCTATGCCCCATGGTGGTTAATCACGAAATTGAGTTTCTTTCAATCATTCCTAAACGCATCCCTCAATATTATGCACATCTCAGTCATGCCTCGTCACAATCCTCTTTGTTCTCAGAAATAAAACAACACCAGTCTATCCAATCTTTCTTAATAACTGAAACTATTCAACCAGACAATGTCCTGGTAAAGATCTTCTGTGCCGTTGCAAGACCTATAACATACCTGCTGTAATGAGAAATGCAGAACTGCACACAATACTCCAGCTAGAGCCAAATGAACAAACAAAACAGGTAATGCAGATAATCACGGTAACCGGTCTTTTCTAATGAAGTACCTTTGCTCAGTATTGCACTGTGTTCTTTACCTGAGCCTGTTGTTCTATTAATTCTGGTCCATGTTTGTAAAAGCTGCTGTATGAGGATTGATCTCAGAACCGTGACAAATAAAGGATTTGATTAGATTGAAGGTCCAGATGATGGGACTCGGAGGAAGGTCATCCAGTAACAGTGGCCTCATCAGGACCGACTGAATGTGGTCCCATGTGCTAGATTGTGCATCGCTTCGGTGAAATGTGAGTAAGGACGGAAGGGAGGTTTTTTGAGTGTGGGAGGGAGAGAAATCTCCAAGAATGGATGGGTAAAGTATTCTGATATATAAAATGCAGAGATGTGAGGGAGTGGGTGTTCGAAGGAGCAAAATGATCACCTCGAAGAATATTTTTTATTTTAAAAATGATTGATTCCTTCCTGCGTTTGCTAAGCACATACTACGTCAGCAAAACGTGAAAACAAGTCACAATTCAGATTCGATCTGATATCACTACGGCGAAAACGTAAGTTAGTAACTACAGCACGACCCCAGCGCCAGATGGGAAAACAGGATGCAAAATGCAATAAGGATAGTGGCAGAGGCTAAGTCAGGAACGGCACCACATGCACAATATGAATTCTTTCCAACCAGTGACTTAAGACGTAGGAAAGCAGAATTTCAACAACCTCTTCGGACTTCGAAGTATAAAAAGTCTGCCCATTCTGACTTTTCTGAAGACTGAGATTGATAGATTTCTACTAAAACTCCAAGGGTGAGGGGGCAACGCAGGGTAGTTTTGAAATGAATTTCTCAATAATAGTGCAGATTAACATTGGTTACTTCACCAACTTGTACACTCAAGGAAATAACCACTGCTGCAGACGATCATATAATTCCCTTTACCTGGAGCAGAATCAGAGAAAGAGAGTTGCACAGCCCCGGAGATCCAATTGAAAATAGAAATGGAAATGAGTGCGCGGATGTGGATATCCCGATGCAATCGGTGAGCACAAGGTCCTTCTCTGACGGTATAGGAGCGCATGAATGCCGTGGCTGCGAGTCACAACCTCACCTGGAGCAGGTTTTATTGACATAGAACAAGGAGCATTATGACATTAGGATGGGGGCCCCAAACTCAACGGGAGCAGCCTCTATTGACAGGGAGCATTGGGATATCAGGCTGGGAAAACTTTACTCAGCTATTTTAAGCTGAAGCGAAATAGTTTTTGGCAGAACACATGTTCGTGGATTCAGGGAGCACATGTCACAGGAAAATTTCTTAGTTAGAAAGAAAATGCCTGCAAAGGTTAACATGTGGAGCAGCACCTGTGCGGAGAGAAACTGAGGGAATGTTTACGCTTTCCGACATTTCTCATATGGTTAACTCTGCACTGGATTAAAATGCAGGAAGGGATTTTCAGCTCGTCTCATATTATTCAACTTCCTGTCGACTCGCACAGGTCATTAAATTAAACTAAACTTCCAAAAAAAGGTATATGCGATATTGTGTTTAAGCTCGAGTTTACCTCCAGTTATGAATGAAACACAAGTGGATTTGTATTTTCATCACATCAGCGATGATCCCATTGAATGGCTGAGCAGGCAGCGGGTGAATGGAAGCTTCATGACGACAAGTGTATTTCCCTTATTCCCGCTCCACAAAGTGCAAACCATTGGACTGAAGCAGTGACGGTGATTAACATTCTGGTTGTTCAACTTGTGAACATGACTGCTGTTGATCATGGTCGTATTAAGATGAGAACTCTGCAGCATGCAAGACTAAAGGATGCTTGGGACCAGGGCCGCAATGAATGGCGCGACCCACGACAGATCAGGTGTTTATAGGTTCTATTCCTTCACAGCTTTCGTTTAATGTTGGCTTTTGTTACACTCACAAATTAATCTTCCTCATTGTTGTGAAGCCGACTTGAGGTTTAATTGTCAGATCTGCAGAAACTTTCAATAAAAGTCCATGAGAACATTAGAGTGAATGTCCCAGCATCATCAAAGAAGGTGTAGCTGAATTAGTCCGACATGCTGCTCAGGGGCATCTTTCCATTTCCCAATTCCACCCACGCAATCAATGTGGCTCCAGGGAATGGCAAGTAAACAAATTAAATAGCCCAGTCTCAGCATTGAAGATATTTCGAAATGCTTTCAGAATCGGAATCAGAGGAGAGTGAATGGTGAACTGTTGGATGAAGCAGACACTATCAGGACTCCTTCTCTTCTTCAAGAGACTGCGACATTGGCTTGGAGGCTATCGGAAATATTATTGATCCGGGACATTGAAAGGACTCCAGTCCTAAATGCTCTGCTTTTGCTGTTATCACTGCCAGAAGCAAAAACACAACACGACCTGAGCAGCAATCCAGACCTAGCTACAGCGGTGAAAGAGCCAGATCCTCGCCACGAGACCAAGAAAAATCAGCACTACACCGTCTTCCACGGATAGAATACCAGCTACCAACCTTCAAGCTCCTTGTACATTCTCTTTTCAGGAATAACCGCTTGACGATCCTCATCCCACTTTCTATCAGTTCCTTTTGTATGCCTTATCATCACAAATTCATAGCTGAATAACTCTGAATGCTTTGTGGGTTTCCGCTTATCCATTCTTGACAGACAGTGAATTGAGATTGACGCACCCGCTGGCTGATTAAGTTTCACTGCATATTGACTCAATCCTTCCTGCCTCTTACTTTAAACATATGCTGCCTGGGGATCGATCACTCTTCCACTCCAACCATTTTATCCCTCATATTTTTGTAAATCTCAACCATGTCTCCTCACAATTCCTCTGGTCTCAGAAAATAAAACAAACCCAGTCTGTCCAATCTCTCTTCATTACTGAAAGTCTTCAACCAGGTAATATCCTGGTAAACGTCTGCACCGTTTCCAGTGCAATCACACACCTGCAATAATATGAATTGCAGAACTACACACAGTGCTCTGGCTAGCTCTTAACGAACAAATGAAATAAATGATGCAAATTGCTACAGAAACTGGTATTTTCCAATATAAACGTGTATTTTGCTCAATACTGCACTGTGTCCTTTTCCTGAGCCTGGTCTCTGGTCTACCACTAATCTCTGGTCCATGTCAGTAAAAGCTGCTACATGAGGATTGATCTCACAGACGTGCCATTTAAATGGATTGTCTGTTTGAATGTCTAGATGGTGGGATTGGGGAAGTTCACCCAGCAACCGTGACATCAGCAGG
>NW_025212165.1:0-3209 GCF_004010195.1 Chiloscyllium plagiosum
ATTATCTCATGTCCCCTTTATGGCTTCCGGATTCCCCTCTTATGTATACTCCTACTAGCTTTAGACCCTTCTCGACAGTCACTTTAAATCTGGAATTAAGAGCCAAATGACGATGATGAATCCATTTCCGATTTTTGGAAAAGCCCATCAGGTTCGCTGATGGCCTTGAAGGAAGCAAACTGCCTCCTTACCCGGCATGGGTTACATGTGACTCCAGACCGACAAAAATGTGTTTGTGTTGGGTAATGAATGCAGGCCCAACGAGTAATACCCGCATCCCGTGAATGAGTACTGAAAAAAACCTTGACTCCTGCTCTCTCTCTCTCTCTCTCTACCTGACATATGCTTCCCTCTTATTTGTAACCTGACACTCAATTTCTCCAGTCCTCCAGCATTCTTATACCGACCAGCCTTACCCTTCACTCTAACAGGGATAGACTGTCTCTGTGATTTTGACATCTCATTTTTGAGGGTTTCCCTTTCTCAGCTGGCCCCGTAACTGCGAATATCTGTTCCAAACCCGTTTGGAAGTTCTTGCTAATATCATCAAGATTGGCCTTCCTCCAATTTAGAGCATTATCTTTTAAACCCAGTTCGTCCTTTTCCATCTCTATTTTAAAACTAGTAGAATTATGATTATGTGTTCAAAAGTGCTTCCTCACTGATACCTCAGTCTCCTGCCCTGCCATATTTCCCAAAAGGAAGGTGAAATTGAGTTGCTTCTCTGTGATGGAAAGCATTGCTCAAGCAGCTGCAGCGTTGTAACTGGGATTGGGGTCAACAGTATCTTCGTCTCATTGGGTTGAATCGAACAATAAATTATCTCAGTGCCATTTTCATTGAGTGTGACAGAGGGATTGTCTGCACAAGGTTGAGCTAGTTTCCTGGTGCTACCTTATCGAACTCACCTCATTAACTACTTCCCCTTCCCATGGTGCCCCTCTCATTCAATACCAGCCCTATTCTCCCACCCATCACGGCTGGAGGTACTCACCATTCACTAATACCCTTGGATATTATGTTATCCATGGCACTGGTGCCATCTTTAAAAGGCCAGTGGGCACACAGTTGAGCTTTTTCGATGTCGGAGCTGGTTTGTACAGTTTACCCCGAGCATGGCAGATAAGGGGCAATTACACCACGGTTTGTTGACAGGGGCACGGACGTCCTGGTGGATGGGCTAGCACAGAGGGGGACCATTCTCTTCCCAGAAGGGGCTTACACTATCGGACACACCTGGCGTGGTCTGAGATCACTACCCAGCTCAGTGCAGTACCTGCGGTCTGAAGAAATGCCCAGCAATACAGCACAACCATCAATAACCTGTCCCGTTCTTTCAGGATAAGGGTCACCGTATTCTCTCTGCTCCTTCACATTCACTGTATATCTGTTGCAGCAGCGACCCAGAACAACGTTCATGCTCCACCACTCTCATTGCTGCTTGCAACACCTTCTCCCTCTCTCTCTCTCTCTCTCTCTCTCTCTCTCTCCTCATTATTCCCCCTCCCCCGCCACACGCACACACGAATAAATTCTCACTTTAAACTCACTGTCAGTTCCGTTTACCCTCCCGGCACAATTAGAAGCCGTGGCCCTGATGCCATCTCCCTTTTGTGTCGAGATGGTACAAATGGAATCCCCACGGTCTCGGTGGGCAGGAAGGTGGACTCACATCACATCGTCTCCATCACATCTCAGGAAGGGAGCACGGAAACTCCCTCGTACACCTCCTCCTGTAAACAGCTCAGATGCTAAAACTAATCTGTGAGATTTACTGCTCTCCCCACCTGTCCTGACATCTTCAATAATCGGTTCTCATATACACCCTGGGCCCCCTGTTCCTGCACCTCCTTTATAATGGTACAACCTATTTTATGTTGTCTTTCAATGTCCTTTCTACCTCACACTGCGCTGCATTGATCCTCATCTGCCATATACCTGAACACTACACCAATTTATAACTTTCCTGTTGGAGTTCCACAACATCCTCAACAAACTTTACAATTCTTTCGGGTTTGGTATCTGCAAATATTGAAATTGTCCTACAGTCACACTCCACCCAAAAATAATGACACACACCAGACAGAGTGAGTGAAATATTGACACACTCTCCATGTCTGTATTACTGTCAATGTATAGTGAGTGCCTCTATGTGTCTGTATTCGTGTGTGTATCTGTGTGGGGCGAGTTGGGCAGTTTCTGTGATGTTTAAAGTGATGTAATATCCCCCGATATGAGTTCTGAGTAAGGGTCACTCGATCCAAAACGTCAACTTTCATTTTTGTCCAAAGATGCTTCCAGAGCTGCTGAGATTTCTGTTGTTGTCAATCTCCGTTGCACCCCCACCCCGATGCCCCACCTCACTGTAGTCGCGGTGCTGAAGTGTGTAAACGACCAGGGATTCAGTCTGAGAGGGAGAGAGAGAGGGCAGCAGATCGCAGCACGATCCAACCTGAATTTTGATTGCACCAAACACACACACTCGCGCATACACGCGCGCTCGAAAATACATACACGCACATGCACACACTAGGTTGGTTTGGAGAGGATTGTCATTGCACTTAGGCCCTCAGAGTGGAACACAATCATTTGAAGAAATGTTTGCCCTCTTTCAGCAATGTGGAAATGGTTTGTCACTGGGTAGTATTTCCAACACACAGTGTACACATTAAAGCATATTTCCATCGCAATTATAACGAAGCAATTCCGAGTGAGCCGTTTTCCAAGGCGATGACATTAATTTTAATGCACTTCCTTTGACTTGGAATTATTAATGTTTTACTCTTACAAGTAATCTTACCTTTGAGAAAGGATTGAAAAGACCTCAACCAGACCAGCAGATTGTGGGCTTGTATCACTTGAAAGAAAAGAGGGAAAGGGAGGGGAAGGGAGAGTAGTTTTGACCCCGTTTCAGTGATTCACACCAAAAACAAGGGGAGTTCCCATTGCACAGAGATGCAGAGACAGAGATCTACACACTAATGCAGGAACATATGTAACAAGCACAGAGAGATAGACATGTGCACAGAGGTTGGCAGAGACATATATAGACACACAGGAATAGACAAACACGAACAGAAATGTGCAGATACATACTTGGACATACAAACACACATAGACTCATCGAGTTATACAGGGTATTGGCAAACAGGCCTATTGGCCCATAAGTCCATGCTGACTATAATCCCAAACTAAACCAGTCCCACCTG
>NW_025212165.1:6833-14479 GCF_004010195.1 Chiloscyllium plagiosum
GTTCTACAACACTACCAATGGCTCAACATTTAATTATATATGTGTTTTTTTAGGAGAAAGTGAGGACTGCAGATGATGGAGATCAGAGCTGAAAATGTCCCCCCACCTTGTCTCAGTCTCAACCCTCGGACTCAGCACCACCTTCCTAACCTGCAGTCTTCTTCCTGACCTCTCCGCCCCCATCCCCATTCCGGCCTAGCACCCTAACCTTATCACCCTCACCTTAACCTTCTTCCACCTATCGCATTTCCAACACCACTCCCCCAAGTCCCTCATCCCTACCTTTTATCTTAGCCTGCTTGGCACACTTTCCTCATTCCTGAAGAAGGGCTCATCACCGAAACGTCGATTCTCCTGCTCCTTGGATGCTGCCTGACCTGCCGCTCTTTTCCAGCCACACATTATCAGGTATGTGTTTTTTTTTTAGTTTGTTTTACCAAAGTACAATACCTTGCATTTATCAACATTAAACTGCATCTGCAATTCTTTAGCCCGAAGAGTGATAATACAGGGGAAGAAAGGCTGGAAAGTAATCAGTTGCCTTGTATCATTTAATGGTTTTAGGAAGAGGGCAGTCACACGTTAGAGATGGGAAACAGCGATCGGCGTTTCAGGCCAGAAAGTATGCTCAGTCTTTGTCTCTGATGTTCAGTATTGCCATCTATTCTAGATCCTTCATAGTGCAGTGTGTGTCTGCAGGATTTCATTCCCTCATATTGCAGACTACAGATAATAGCCATTTAAACTGGAAATAATAGCCAAGTATTTAAAGATGTTCATAGTTTATCTCGAAGGC
Organism: Chiloscyllium plagiosum; assembly: GCF_004010195.1. Taxonomy (NCBI): domain Eukaryota; kingdom Metazoa; phylum Chordata; class Chondrichthyes; order Orectolobiformes; family Hemiscylliidae; genus Chiloscyllium; species Chiloscyllium plagiosum. Next base: position 7,630 of record NW_025212165.1, read on the forward strand.
AGAGCACATAAACTCGACATCCTACAGTTGAGGCAAGTACCTTGCATTTTTTAACAACGTTATTACTTTTACTGGGTAATTCAGTAAAGTGAACCAGATTTCAATAAATGCATACGGATCTGAAAGCTGGCATTTAATGTTCAAAATTTGGGCATGGTTTAGATCTTGTGTAGTCGGTAGTATCCCTGCCTATGAGGCAGAGCTGTGGATTCTCTTCCAATTCCTGAACTTGTCTGGGAGTGTCCCTAGCTCTCGACCAGATTGTCTGGATTCAGGTGCAGCATGTCAGAACAGGTTGATGAACGAACACACAGGAGAATAATGTTGCAACCTTTGGGGCTATTGTGGAGTGGTGGTAGTGTCCCTACCTCTGGCCCACTAAGTTCTAATCCTACTAGAGGTGTTGGATAATATGTCTGAACGCGTTGATTAAAATGATTTTAAAATTGTGGTTTGATCGAGATGGAAGAGGTGTCAGTATTGATTTTCAGAATTTAAGCGCCGGATGACTGAAAGCATAGACCCTGGCTGGGAGGCTAATTTGCATCTTCTAGAGGTTTATAAATTCATGAAGTTCTTGGATAGGGGATGAGCAGTCAAGATCTTTACCCCATGCTTGGAAGTCCAAAATTAGAAGGCATAGGTTTAATCTGAGAGAGGAAATATTTGAAAGTGACGTCGGACAACTTTTTCATTCATAAAGTGGAGCGTGTACCTAATGAACTGCCAGAAGAAGTTTTCGAGGTTGCGATAATTACAACATTTAAAAGGCACCCAGATGGGTATATTAATAGGAAGGATTTAGAATGATATGCTCCAATTGATGACAAATAGATTAGATTCCCTACAGTGTAGCACATTTCCACATCAACTCTCTGAAGGATTACCCACCCAGAACCATCTCACCACATTTCCCCCCTGACTAATGCACCTGACATTATGTGCAACTTAGCATGGCCAATTCACATAACCGGCACAACTTTGGACTGTGGGAGGAAACCCACTCACACACAGCAGACTCAGCTGAGCCAGCAATCAAACCCACGTTCCTGGTACTGTGATGCAGTAGTGCTAACCACTGAGCCTCTACAACACCCCAAGTAGGGCACGATTATTTTCAGAAATCAGGTTGGCATGGACGAGTTAGTTAAAAGCGTTTGCTTCGGTGCTGTACAACTCTTAAGATTCATCAGGCCAATTGATCTAGGTCCCTGTGCAACCTTCATTGTCCACTATATAGCCAAACTTGGTTTCATCCACAATCTTTCTAAACACGCCTTCTATAATTCTCATCTGAATCAGTTGCATAAATGTCAAAGAAAAATGGATTGAGCACAAGTCCCTATGGAACACCACTGTGCACAGTGTCACAAAGCTGGTACCTTTTCTCTAAAAGCTTCCTTTTCTCAAAGATACTGCGTCCTTGATTTTTCTTTCAGTGGGGGCGTAAGTAGTTCCCGGCTCCAAGGTGACTGGTTTGGTACAGAGATTAAACGGTTTTGTGATTAAAAGTATATTAAAAGGGGAGTGGTCAGCTTTCGAGTTAAGCAGTTCAGTTCTGAATCAGTTTGGAGTTCAGCTGTGTGGACAGTCTCTCTCTCTCTCTCTCTCTATCTATTTGTTCCATTTTAACTGTGCTTAAGGGAGGGTTGCTTATTGGAATGCTTGTGTACTTCCAGAACAGCTAATTAAGTCGAGTTTGAATAGATTGAGTTCTGTAGGGTTTCTTTATTCTGTTCTTTGTGTTTCATTGCATAGTTTTGTGTGAATAAGTTTTGACTATTTGAAAACCTGATAATTTTCACTGCGCACTTACTCAAACAAATTTCAAAGTTATGGTCAGCGCTGCCTGACTAAGAATATTTTGAGTGGTCTGGCCTAGTCCATAACAACAGGCCTCCAGTCTGAAAAACAACCCTCCTCGATAATGCTGTCTCCTGCTATTAGGTAAACTCACAGACACATACACTGACACATACTCATGCACACATACACACACACCCAGAGACACACACAAACGCACAGATGCACATACACAGATACACACACGTTCATATACACACACAGAGGCAGACATGTGCATGCGCATACTGCACACACACACACACACACATCTTAGCGGCTTTAGGATATAATTCGATACGTTATGATTAAAGATGGGCTCAAGGCTTGTTGTGAGAGGGTAGTAGAACTGGCTTGAAAAACATGGCAGCCGTGATCAATAGTTCAGTAAACTGGATGGGCCAAATGGCCTTTTTTCTTCTCTAATGTTGTACGCTCTATGGTACGTGCATTTGTCTGTGCTAATGTGTGTATTTGCATCTGCATGTGTGTCTGTGTGTTCGTGTTTTTGTGTGTCTGTGTTTTTGTGAGGTTGAGTGTGACTGTGTGTGCACGTCTGTGTGTGCGTGTTTGAGTTTGTCCGTGTATGCATGTCTGTTTGTGTGTCTGCATATGTTTGTGCTCATCATTATTTTTAGAAATGGAAATATCAATATACATTTTTGTAATTTTTATACTGTTTGTCATTCATCTTTTCATCAAAACTTGAGGAAAATTGTTTTCGTCATGAATTTATTATTTTAACAGACGAAGGAAATCTACATGACTTCCTCCTATTACGACCCAGACCCAATGTGAGGCCTATATCAGAGGCCATATCATCAAACTGGTTACACCGATAATTTGCTGTGACCAATGGAGAAGTGACAGTATAAAAGAAAACAGTTACTCAACAACCCATGGAACTCTGGATTCGTGAGCCTGACATCAGTGGTGGGTGAGTCATTGGAGGGGATTCAGAGGGATAGCCAATTGCATGCATTTTCAAAGGCAAGGATTGATTGGGGATAGTCACCATGGCTTTTTGCATGAGAGTTCGTGTCACAATGACTTGAATGAGTGTGTTAAAGAAGTGACAAGGCAGATTGATGAAGGCAATGTGGTAGATGCTTTCCATATGGACTGGAGCATGTTCTTCGATAAGATTCTGCATATTAGGCAAATTAGTAAGGTTAGGTCACATGGGAACCAGCGCACCCAAGCCAATTGAATACAAAATTAGATTGAAGGGAGGCAACAGAGGTTGGTAGAGGATTGGATTTCAGACTGGAGGTCTGTGAACAGTAGTGTGCCTCAAGGATCAGTGCTGAACCCACTGCTTTTCGTCATTTATATAAATGAAGTGGATGTGACCATAGGTGGTAAGGGTAGCAAGTTTGCAGATTACACCAAAATTGTTGGTGCTGTGGGTAATGAAGAAAATGATCTCAGAGTGCAATGAGACCTCGATCATATGGCAATGGGCTGACGAGTGGCAGATGGTGTTTAATTCAGATAAATGTGGAGTGCTGCATTTTGGAAAGCAAATCCGGGTACTTAATGGAAATTTCTTGGAGGGTGTTGCTGAGCAACGAGAGAGAGAGAGATGCAGGTGCAACGCTTCATCAAAGTGAACAGGATAGTGTACAAGGTGTTTGGCATGTTTGACTTAATTGGTCAGAGCATTGAATTCCAGAGTTGGGATGTCATGTTACAGCTGTACAGGATGTCAGTGAGGCCACAGTTTGGAATACTGTGTGCAGTTCTGGTCTCCCTGCTTTACGAATATTGCTGTGAAACTTGAAAGGGTTCAGAAAAGATTTATAAGGATGTTGCCAGGTTTGGAGAGTTTGAGCTATAAGCAGAGGCTGAATAGGCTAAATCAGTTTTCCCTGTAGAATCACGGGCTTAGGGCTGATCTTATAGAGTTTTATAAAATCATAAGTGGGATGGATTTTGTAAATAGACCAGATCTATTCCCAGAATTGGGGATTCCCAAAATAGAGGGTATAGGTTTAAGGTGCGAGGGGAAATAATTTAGATGTAACTTAGTGGCAATATTTTCATACAGAGGAAGGTGTACATATGGAATTATCTGCCAGAGAAAGTGGTGAAGTCTGGCATCTTGGTATCTGAATAAGGAGGTTTTGAGGAATATGAGCCAAATGCTGGCAAATCAGACTCGATCAGATTGGGATGTCTGGTCAGCACAGACGAATTTGCATGCTATATGACTCTTATAAGAGGGATGAGGAGACATTCTAAACAGGCATTTCAAGTGGGAATTCTCTTCCCCATAAGTTTGAGATGCCCCTTTGTTTGCATTGATTCAAAGCTGAGTTATTTAAATATTTGACAGAGAAGTGAGTCATGGATAATGGGATACAGACGGGAAAGTGGGGCTGTGACCATAACCTGATCAGCCACAATCTTAGTGCCTGGTGAAGAAGGCTCTGAGTGTCTAATTACCCATTCCTGCTCCGCAGTCCCATTTTCTGTGTTCCATTAAGTCCCGCAAACCTGCTAGACAGGAACAGTTGGAGGCTACCTACTGCTATACCCTGGTGCACAGAAACAGAGGAGACCATTCAGCCCCTCAAAACAGTCACAAACAATATGGGCTGGTTTGGAAAATCCAGACTGGGTATGAAAGACGTCGCTCATCTCTATCTACAGAGCTTCCCCTCTCTGCAACTAACTCATTTGTTGGTCATGTTTTAGACCCAGTTTCACTGTGAATACAGTCCCTCCCATACCTCAACCAGAGGTGGTCCAGATAATCTGGCAACATTCAATAACAGAGCTTCCAGGAAAATAGCACCCTCTACTTTCCAATAATAGAATGTGAGCACGCCACAAACAGGGGTATGTCAAACATCCACACGCCCCCTTCCCACCACCACGCAAACATATCTTCACCCTCAATAAGATCATAAGGTCTAATATCCTCTTTCATGTCCAATTCTTCACAGCCCTCAACTCTGACTGATCAAAAAGCACTCCCACACACTGCCCTCACACTGTGATCTACTGATATGAGCAAAAGACGTAAACACAAGGGCTCAGGGAAGAGTGACCGTCCCTGTCATCAAGGCAGTATTTAACTGAAGTTGCTCTCAAGAAGCCTGAGCAAGATTGCACTTAATGGCAATGAATTTTAAGCTTCCCTGGTTAGAGTGATTTAAAGCATAAAGCACAATGATTGTGGGTTGTGTACAAAAATCGACGCAGTCTTGGACATGTCTGCAAAAGATCCTCAAGGTAGCTTCCTCAGCAAAAACATCTTCAGCTGCTTCATAAATGTCTTGCCCACATCATAACATTAGAAGTGGGGGTGTTCACTGAAGATCACACACGAGGATCACAACCAGCAGAGCACTGCAGCAATGGATACGCCCGCGGCTGTGACGTCGGCCTCTGCGAACGCCCCAGGGGACTTATCTGTGGAGTAGAGCCTGGTCTCGGAGTTCAAAGCCTGCGAGAGAAGATTGATTAAGTATTCTATCTATGGCCTAACCAATGGTATGTTTAACTCATATTATGTCGCCTCGATGAATAAACATTAAGCCTACAGTCCCGTGTGATTTCTTAACTGGCTATTACACTGTCCAGTCACATTCAGGTACGTGTGGTGAAACACCCTCTGACCTCCAAGCATTAAGTGCAATCTTGCTCAGGCCTCATGAGTGTTCTGCTATTCATTGAGTACTCCCCTGTCTGGTTCCTTCTTCCAAAGTGCATCACCTCATATTTATCAGGGTTCTATTCCATCTGCCATTGATCTGACCATCTGACCACTCTACCTGTATCTTCCTGTAACATAAGGCCTTCTTCCTCACGACCAACCACCTGTCCAATCTTTGTGTCAAACACAAAATTCCTTATTACGCTCGGCCCCCACCCCCCACCATCCCCTCCATATTCACATTTACATAATTTATGAATACCACAAATAATTATATACACTGCCTTGTTCGCTGTGGTACACTACCAGACACAGGTCTATCTCTACCACATTTCCAGTAAGTTGGGACCACACAGCTGTTCTCCAGTCCTCGAGTACCTCCCTTGTGTGGTCAGATTCGACTTAAACATTTAGGTCAGGACATTTCCTCTCTCGTCTCCAACAGCATCCTGCGATACAACTCATCTGGACTTTACATCATCCAAATCCATCAATCACAACTTGCATCTTATATCAATCTGTTCGAGAGCTTCCCAGCCCATGTTCTTGAATTCTGTGCCTGGACCTTTCTTCTCCCAACTAAAACAGGTGCGAAGCTCTCATGTCACAGTCTATCAATGTTCCCCAGTTTCATATACTGATTACTCCCTTGGTTTCGAAATGGGTCTTAATTTTTCCTTGGTTATTCTTTTCAGCTTGATGTTTGTGTAGAACATCTTGGTTCCCCCTAACTTTGCCTGCTGTAATGCTCCATGCCCCTGTATGAGTCAGTCTGCTGTGGGTGAATTTTCTAAGATCCCCTGACATCACCTTTCATTGTTTGAAACAGTACAGAACACAGGTATAATCTCATCCACACTGCATGCAGTCTGTGCAGAATGCCTTTATTTCGATATTCCAATTTCCGTTAAATGAAGGCCAAATTCACTTTTACCTTTCCATTACCAAAGATCGCCCCTGACCCACGTTGATTCAATTTTATTCACTATTCACTTTGTGAACTCTTAAACATCCACCTGAATTTTTAACTATATCACATCCAATAGATCTCAATTTTCTCCCCCGACAAGGAACATCTTCAAAACATTTCAAAAAAAGTTTGTTAACATTGATTATTCGTGTGAGATCCAAGATGGCGGCGATCCAGTAGGTCTACCCTGCTGAGCTCTGCACCAGAACCCAGTCAAAGTGATGCATTCACCCTCTCTTTCTTCCCTATTGTGGTAAAATCGGTCCTTTTTGATCCCCAGTATTGCTCTATGCCATTTTAAGTGAGTAAGGAAAATGACTAAGGGAAAAGGACCACGAGGATCACAACCAGCAGGGCACTGCAGCGATGGATAC
>NW_025212165.1:18006-25413 GCF_004010195.1 Chiloscyllium plagiosum
TGTGCGGACAGATTGGTGAAAACGGAGTCCTTTTTAAGACCCTGGACCTCCCAGGAATAACCTCCGAGCAGGAGTCTCTTTTGAATGCCCCTCAGTCATGCAAGAAATACAGGATGCGGTACGGCAGCTCCAGACTGGCAAGCCGACCGGCCCGGATGGCTTGGGAGTGAGATTTATAAGTGTTCATAGACATGATGGTTAGGCCATCATGTACATAATTGTATGTATTCAATTATTCTTGTAGACAGGACAGCCTCACATCCTCTCAGAGAGAAGCAAACATTTCTCTTATTCTTAAGAGAGGGAAACCCAAGAGGATTGCCTATTTGTATAGGCCTATACTGTTATTAAACGTGGAATTTAAAATTTTTAGAAAATACTCGCGTTGAGGCTGGAGAAGATCTTGTCCTTCATTGTGAAAGAGGACCAGACACGTTTTATTAGGAGCTGTAGGTCCTCTATTAGTACTCGGAGAGTGCTAAATATGGTTCAGGTGTGCCAGCAAGGTCGATTCCAGGCTTGGCAGTCTCCCTGGATGCAGAAAAAGCATGTTATTGGGTGTAGTGGCCATACCTTTTTTTTTGTGTGTTGGAACCGTTTGGCCTCGGAGGTGTCTTTGCCTAGTGGATGGCTAAATTATATAGTGACGCAAAAGCAGCAGCAGTTCTCACTAATGGTATAAGGTCTAATGGTATAATTTTAGCATCGGCAGAGGCAGCCGACAAGGGTGCCCCCTCACCATTATTATTTGCATTCGTGATAGAGCTGATGGCGGAGGCCGTCCAGAGGGACCCCAATATAACTATCCTGGAGGTAGGGTCAGGAAGGCATAACATCATCCTTTACACAGATGACGTTTTTCTCTTTCAAACTAACCCGATGACATCTGTGCCCCGTTTAATAGAAGTGACTGATTTATTTCGATCTTTCTCGGTGTATAACATCAATAATATGAAATTGGAGACCATGCATGTTGGGGGTGTTATTCGAGTACCTGATCATGGGGGTGCAATCCGATTCCCTTTCAGATGGTCACAAGGGGGCTTCCTCTATTTAGGCATTTATATTGCACCGGCCTTCGGTCGATTATATAAAGCAAACTTCGTGCAGGTGCTCGAGAAGTTAAGACAGGACCTTCGGCTCTGGGAAGATATTCCAATATCCTGGTTGAGTAGAATACCTCCGGTTAATAGGAATGTACCTCTTCGTTTCTTCTATCCCATGCGAATGGTCCTTGTGATGCTCTCCAGGCCGGTGCTATGGAGGCGTTACAGTTGGTCAAGCTCGTTTATCTGGCACCACACATGTCCTCTTATGAAGCTCGCCAAATTGCAGCTTCTGCAGGAGATGAGGGGTGTTAATTTTCTGGACTTTAAGAAATACCAACTAATTTCCCTGCAATCGTATGTGGCTGATTGGGCTTGCAAAGACTCGCGGTCAGTTTGGATGGACATTGAGACATCCTAGGCAAAATGCCCCCTCATTAATCTATTGTTCATGGACAAGATGAGGACTGTTCTGGACCATTGCAGAAGTCCAATTGTCCTTACCATAGTTAAAGCATGGAAAGTAATGCGACAAAGTGAGAGCAATGTACAAGAAAACCTCCCCTTTTAGTCCCATTGTAGGATTGGTAGGTTTCCAGCTGGGATTGATGGATTCTGGCTTTTGGATCTGGGGATCCAGAGGAGTTTCCTGTATGGGAGAATTATTTGACGTGGTGGTCATGATGGCTTTCGAGCAGCTGAGCCAGAAATATGAGTTATCTTGAAGGGGCCTCTTTCGTGAATCTCAGATGAGGAATTTTATACAGAAAAAACGACTACATTAATGGTCAGTCCCTAAAAGTCGGAAATGGAGAGAAGCATGCTTCGGTCCACAGGTGCTCTCTTGGTCAGTGCCCTTTATCATTTATTAAGAGGTAGTGTCTCAGAGGACATAGAGCGGTTGTATTGAATCTGGGCTCAGAATTTATGGATGGAGATCTCACCAGAGTAGTGGGAAGATATTTGGGAGAACGTAAGGAAGATTTCAATTTGCAATAGGACGTAGGCTATGTAGTTGAAGGTACTCCATTAGGTTCAATTGACGCCGGAGCAGCATTTCATATTTAAGACAGGAGCGTCCCCAGTGTGCCCCAGATGTACAATAGATGTTGGTACTCTTACTTATTGCGTGTGATCATGCCACAATCTTCGTAGGTATTGGTGCACTATAGCAAGTGTTTTGGAAGGGGTCTTGGGAACCGAGGTCAAGGCAGATCTGGTGTCCCTCCTATTGGGTTCGCTGAACCTCCCCTCTTTGGACTTGCATGGGAAGAAATTATTTTGTATTCTTTCATTTTGTGAGAGGAAAAACATTCTGATGAACTGCCTTCCAGTAAACTTCCCAGGACTCTCATCGTGGTGTAGGTTAGTTATAGAGCCTACCCCCTGGACCTCCTTACGAGCATGGGCATCAGAAATTGGAACATTTGTATAGGACGTGGCGGCCCTAGTTCAACCTAATAGACATGGTTTTATTGGCTATATTGGTCAGGGCATTTGTGTAACAGTGAGGGCTGTGTCTGGTGGCCCAGGGGCCTCTGAGAAGAAGAATCCTGAACAAATACGGGTATAGCAACTCATGCTACAGGTGATGGGGAGCTTTGGTATGATTGTGCTGGGTGTTATAACTTCATGTTATTTAATTTAATTTGCCTTAGTTCAGCTCGGTTTAATCTATGTTTCGTTTTGATTTTGTTTTGATTTTGTTTTGACATCAGCCCATTGATTTTGTGCACAAGGAAGAGAATGAGCCCATTCAGCCACTCATGGCTCTTACACAGCAACCAGAGTAGGTCATTTCTCGCCATGTGTCAATTATACAGGATTGGAGGGAACGAAGAGAATATAGAGAAGTGAGAATTCAAGCTTATCACCTTCACGATGGAATATAAAGTAGTGAGAAAACTGCTGGAATTTGAGAAAATTGTTAAAATCGATTATCCAGGAATTAATGAAAGGACATTTGCAGAGTCAAGCCACAATCCATCAGAATCAATATAATTTTACAAAGGATGAATCGTATTTTCATTATTTTATTGCGTCTTTAAGAATGTGACAAGCAAGCTGCATAATGGGGATCCTGGAGATGTAAAATCTGGACTTGCAGAAGACATTGAATAAGGTGTGCACAAAAGATTAACCTGCCGAATAAGATCGCATATGGTTAGAAGTAATTTATTCACTTGGACATAGAATTAGCAAAACAAAGAATTGCAGTGAGATGGAATAACTGGTTCATTGTCTGTTTCCAAAAATACCATAGGGCTCAGTTCCAGGCCCCAACTATTAGCAATCAATGCTATCACTTGTTTGAGGGGATAGACAGCTATAATCAGTTTTTCAGAAGACACTGATTCAGGTGAGTAATTTTAATGAATGGATAAGGATAGGTTGGGCCATTATTTGTCAGAGGAAACGAAACAGTGAAAAGTATGAGGCCGTTTTGGTCGGTGTTACAGAAGGCAACTTATTCAGAGGGAAACTACACAGTGCTTAGGTACAGAGGGATCTGGTATCCTCAGCCATATCGCAAAAAATACAGATGCAGGTTTTGCAGATAATGAGAAAGGCAACTGCAAATTTGGCATTTATTTCTGAAAGAATAGATTATAAAGCGAAAGAGGTGTTGCTGCAATAATGCCAGGCATTTGTAAGATCTAAATTGAGTACTGTGTACAGTTTTGGAGTCCTGACTGCAGGAGGGATGTAATTACCATGGAGGCAGTTCAGCAGAGGTTTACTAGATTTATTCCAGAGATAAGGAGTTTGTCATCTGAAGAGAGATTGAGCAGTTCAGGCCTATACTTTCTGGAGTTTAGAAAAAAGAGAGGAGATGTCACTGAGGTCTGGACAATGTTAAAAATGATTGATAATGTCAATATCCATTGGGTATTTCCTCATGTGGGACAACCTACATCAAGAAATCATAGTTTTAGGATAAGTGGAGAGGAATTAAAACAGTGATGAGAGAACTTCTCTCAAAGGATTGTGAATCTGTGTAATTCACGGTTCCAGAGTGCAGTGGATGGTGGGGCATTGAATAACTGAAGGAATATGGTAGGTGGGCCGGAAAGTGGGACTGAGACCGAGATGACATCAGATATGACTGTATTCAATAGTGGAGCAGGCTGACATCAGATATGACTGTATTCAATAGTGGAGCAGGCTGACATCAGATATGACTATATTCAATAGTGGAGCAGGCTGACATCAGATATGACTGTATTCAATGGTGGAGCAGGCTGACATCATGTATGGTTGTATTCAATGGTGGAGCAGGCTGACATTAGCCATGATTGTATTCAGTGGTGGAGCAGGCTGACATCAGCCATGATTGTATTCAATGGTGGAGCAGGCTGACATCAGCCATGACTTTATTCAATGCAGGAGCAGGCTGACATTAGCCATGATTGTATTCAGTGGTGGAGCAGGCTGACATCAGAAATTATTGTATTCAATGGTGGAGCAGGCTGGAGGGGCTGGATTGCGGACTGATGTTCCTCGTCCTTTTTCAGTCCTTCGAAAGTGTTACACAGGAATGGGGGAGGGCTGATTATCGGACAGAAAGCAGGTACTCCGGATAAATCAGATTTAATCAGTTTAAAACCGGTAGCGTCACGCAGTGACCAGTGCAGGGTCCTGAGCTATTTACCATCTATATCAATGACCTAGAGGTGTCGAACAAATGTACTGTAACTAAGTTTGCCAATGGAACTAAGATAAGCAGGAAATTAAATAAGCAATGGAAGTTGTAGAGTCTGTAAATGGATATGGACAGGTTAATCAATTGATAAAGTTTGGCAGGTTGGATTTAACGTCATATATAACCTGTCATTTTCTTCCAGGAAGAACGGCAGGCAGTATGTTACTGAAATACAGAGGGATTACAGGACTTAGTGACACCGTGTGTACTGGAGGGTTCACTCTGAGCCGTTCAGACATGGCAAGTGTTGCTCCATCACACTGATCGTCTGCTGCCTGATGTTCCCAGCGGGCCTATTGCTCTCATCCATCATATATCCTCCGTCACAGAATGATGGCCCTGATGTTGAGATCGGAGAGATGATGGAGCTGTCACCCACTCCTGCCTGGAAAGTTCTGGAACATAGAAGCTGAATGAAACTGTGACCTAAAAGCCACTAGCAGCACCGTCCTCCCCCTGGTGTGAAGCTGTATGTGGTGTTGAAGGTGGTGACACCGCTCTGTGACCAGCTCCTTGTTCAGTTAGGGCCCCTCACCCTCTGCTCCTGGCTTAAGTGGAGCTTAGGAAGCTGTTCCTGGAAATCCCAGTGGATCCAGCAGATCCCTTTCCACACACACACTCACTCCGTAGTTTAAGAGCTTCCCCTCTCTGCAGCCTCTGCTCTATTTGGTGTCCATGTTGCAGACCCAGATGCTGTTACTATCGTCCCCATGCTGCTTCCAGAGTTGGATCACCAAATGCTCAGGTCTCCCTGAATGTTTGATGCAGCTCACAGCACAACCTCCAGCAAACCATTCCCATCACCTCCACTAACGTTCCAATAACAGGAGTCAGTCCGGAGCCCCTCAGTTATAAGTTCGATGCCTGGTACTTAACAATATTAATCTAGTGGCTTCCTCGTGTAACTGACCACATGATCAGCTGAAAGGGACAGACACAGATGTTCAGTGAACAGGCACAGAGCAAGTTTCAAAGACTTGTCCCAAAGCTGTTAGGACTCCGTGTCCACCATGGAGCACTACATGGGACACACCGGGAAGTGAACAACAGCCCAACACACACTCCACTGTCCATGGAGCACCACATGAAACACACCAGGAAGTGAACAGCCTGAGACACACCATATCATTGTTTCTGAGCTTCACAGTGCCAGCTCTTGATACACTAAGGATCTAAATGGGACCCACAGCCGTGATGTATAGAAGAGCACGAGCCATGCACTTTGCACATTATTTCTGACCTTCGTAATTACATCCCAGGGGATTTAGGGATATGAGCACCAACGCCCAGATGAAGGTACGGAAAGACGTATATTCATGTAATATTTGGATTATTGCTTGATCAACAAGTTGAATAAATATGGCTCTTCTCAGAGAAATGGGATTAGCTGGAGGAGTCAGAAACTGGCGGATCCAGTGACAAGAATAAGAACATAAAAGAAATATGCTGACAGATCAGCTCAAATGATCAGTTATGCCAGACAACAAATCCACCTCACAGAATCAGACATCATAATCCAGATGAGATATCTATTCAGCGAGAAGCACTGTGCAGACGAGGCTAGTGTACTGCTCAATACAACCCAGCAATTTGTACAGACTGTGCAAACCACATCAGTCCATGGGGAGCTGTGCAGTGAATAACTCTCTAAACCTGGAGCCGTTACCTTCCAGCATGTCGAGCTGTGTCCACCATCCCAGTGCATTGCTCAGTAATATTGTGTTTGATCACTGCCCAGTGTCGGGAAACTTGCAGCCCATGCTGGAAGTGACAGGATGTGCAACTCCCATCCATTTACAGCTCCATATCTTCATTGTGCCAGGCGCTTTAGAACATCTAGTCAAAAGGAAGGATGAAGCTTACTTAAGGTTAAGGAGGCAAGGGTTAGACAGGGCTGTAGAAGGTTGCAAGGTAACCAGGAAGGAACTGAAGAATGAACTCAGGAGAGATTAAGGGCATGAAAAAGCCTTGGTGGGTAGGATTAAGGTAAAACCCAAGACGTTCTACACTTATGTGAGGAACAAGAGGATGGCCAGAGTGAGTGTAGGGCTGATCAGGGATAATAGAGAGAACTTGCGCCAGGAGTCGGAGGAGGTAGTGGAGGTTCTTAATGAATGTTTTGCTTCAGTATTCACTAACGAAAGGGACATTGCCGTTTCTGGGGACAGCATGAAACAGACGGATATGCTAGAACAGGAGGATGTGCTGAAAATTTTGAGAAACACACGGATAGATAAATTTCCTTGGCCAAACAGGACAAGCCCGAGGATACTATAGGAAGCGAGAGATGCATTTTGCGATGATCTTTGCATCCTCACTGTCCACTGGAGACTTGCCAGAAGAAAGGGTGCTGGCAAAAGTTATTCCCTGGTTCAAGGAAGGGATTAGGGATAGTCTTGGGAATAATTGGCCAGTCTTACGCCAGTGACGGGCAAAGTATTGGAGAGGATTTGAGAGGCAGAAATTATGAATACTTGGAAAACTATAAATGATTAGAGACAGTCAGCATGTCTTTGTGAGGAGCAAGTCGTGCCTCATAGATCTTATTGAATTCCTTAAGGATGTGACAAAACACGCTGATGAATTAGAGCAGTGGATGTGGTATATATGGATTTTAACAAGGCCTTTGATAAAGTTACCCACGGTAAGCTCATTCAC
>NW_025212166.1:0-1403 GCF_004010195.1 Chiloscyllium plagiosum
TGTCAATGGTTTTAAACGCAATGGTTTATCACAGGGAAGATAAAGTGACTTATACATTGACAAGTATTGTGTAAGGATTGTCATGTAATACATTCCATTGTCACTTGTCTTAGAAACCAAAAAACGAACCTGTCAGGTTTCAAACTGTGAACGAGACATCTGACAGCTGTGGCTACGAAAGCAATCCTGTCGGAAAGGTAGATAAAAGGCATCTGGAGTACGGGTGTGAGGGTATGGGTGTGAGGGTACGGGTGCAAGAGTAAGGGTGTGTGAGTACGGGTGTGAGGGTACGGGTGTGTGAGTACGGGTGTGAGGGTACGGGTGTGAGGGTACGGGTGCAAGAGTAAGGGTGCGAGAGTATGGGTGCGAGAGTATGGGTGTGAGGGTACGGGTGTGAGCGTACGGGTGCGAGAGTATGGGTGTGAGGGTACGGTTGCGGGAGTATGGGTGTGAGGGTACGAGTGAGAGAGTACAGGTGTGAGAGTACGGGTGTGAGCGTACGGGTGTGAGCGTACGGGTGTGAGCGTACGGGTGTGAGCGTACGGGTGCGAGAGTATGGGTGTGAGGGTACGGGTGCGGGAGTACGGGTGTGAGAGTACGGGTGTGAGTGTACGGGTGTGAGCGTACGGGTGTGAGCGTACGGGTGTGAGCGTACGGGTGAGAGAGTACGGGTGTGTGAGTACGGGTGTGAGAGTACGGGTGCGAGAGTACGGGTGCGAGGGGATGGGTGCGAGGGTACGAGTGCGAGGGTACGGGTGCGAGGGTACAGGTGCGAGGGTACGGGTGTGAGAGTACAGGTGTATGAGTACGGCTGCGAGAGTACGGGTGTTTGAGTACGGGTTTTAAAGTACGGGTGTGAGAGTACGGGTGTGAGAGTACGGGTGTGAGAGTACGGGTGTGAGAGTACGGGTGCGAGAGTACGGGTGTGAGAGTACGGGTGTGTGAGTACGGGTGCGAGAGTACGGGCGTTTAAGTACGGGTGTGAGAGTACAGGTGTGTGAATACGGGTGTGAGAGTACGGTTGCGAGTGTACGGGTGCGAGTGTACGGGTGCAAGTGGACGGGTGTGAGAGTACGGGTGTGAGTGTATGGGTGTTAGAGTACGGGTGTGAGGATACGGGTGTGAGGGTACGGGTGTGTGAGTATGGGTGTGAGAGTACGGGTGTGTGAGTACGGGTGCGAGAGTACGGGCGTTTAAGTACGGGTGTGAGAGTACAGGTGTGTGAATACGGGTGTGAGAGTACGGTTGCGAGTGTACGGGTGCGAGTGTACGGGTGCAAGTGGACGGGTGTGAGAGTACGGGTGTGAGAGTACGGGTGCGAGAGTACGGGTGTGAGGGTATGGGTGTGAGAGTACAGGTGCGAGAGTACGGGTGCGAGTGTACGGGTGCGAGTGTACGGGTGC
>NW_025212166.1:15313-24128 GCF_004010195.1 Chiloscyllium plagiosum
AATAGTGCCGGGGAGTTGGCTGGACAGCATTTAAAAGTACTGCAGCATGCAATAAAGCAGGAAGCGGACAGGAAATTTAAAAAATGCAATTTTGAGATCGGGGATAATGTATTACTGTTACTTTCAGTTATAGGTGAACCATGAAAAGCAAGGTTTGTGGACATAATCAAATACAATGGATATAGAGTGAGGATAACTACTTGATGAGGATTCCAGAAAGAAAGAAATCTCACAGCGTATGTCATGTGAATATGCTCAAAATGTACTTTGATAGGGAAGGAAAGCCAGAGGACAAGGTGTTAATGATTACGGCACAGAAGTAAGAACCAAGTTCAGAGGATTCTGAATCGGACATTCCTCAAATTAAAGTGGACAATGAGATACTTTCTAAAATTGGGATGATTTATTGATTTACCTTCATGAGAAAAATTTAAATTATCAGAAAGAGTTATTACTATCACATGTGGAATTTCGCAGATATTAACTTGGAAGTACTCACCTAATTGTGCATAATGTAGCTATAGGAGATGTCGTTACCATTAACCAACATCCTTAAGGGCCTAATCCTCTAAAGTTGGCACAGGTTCAGAAGGAGATTGAATGCCAGCTCTAAGATGACATAGTCAACATGTGTTACAGTGACTGGAAATCACCCATAGTCATGGTACCAAAGCCAAACGGTACCCAACGATTATGTGTGGGCTATCATAACGTCAATGCAGTTTAAAATGTTGATCAGTCCCAGTTCCACGGTTTGTAAACTGAGTTGAAAATGTGGGACAAGCAACTTCCATTTGGTATGAAAAATGTGCCATCCACATTGCAGGGACTAACCAATAAATTGCTGGATTATCCAATCTGTGTTTTACATTGATGACCTTGTGATTTTTAGTGACTCATGGAAGAAACACTACAGCATCTATTAGACTTGTTCGATCGACTTCGGAAGGCAGTCTTGGTGGTAAACCGAGCGTAAAATGAATTTGCCAAAGCAAAAGTCACCTTCCTTGGCCATGCTATTGGACATAGATAAATGGTGCCATGAGATTTTAAAGTGACGTTAATTAGGGAATTTCGCATCCTGTTGACAAACGGAGCAGTTCCTGGGATTAAGACAATTTTATCGAATGTTTGTGCCTCATTTTCTCAGTGTGACTGCTCCACTCACTGAATTGTTAAAGAAAGGCAAGAAGTTTCATTGCTCAGAGGACTGTCAGAAGGCATTTGACAGCATTTAAAATATGTGGTAACCACTGCCCACGATCAGACACATCTGATTATGCAAAACCATTCAAGGTGGATTTAAATGCGAATGATGTAGATTTCGTTGTTGGGCTCTTGCAGGAAGATGACGGGAAGGCAGAGAGACCTACTGGGTATTCGTCCAAGAAGTTCAATGTTCATTAGTAGAAATATTTAACAGCTGAGAAAGAGACTGTGATTTTTGTGTTGGTGTGACAACATTTTACTGTTTATATTAATGGCAATGTATCGGAGACAACCATTTACACTGATCATAACTCAATGAAGTCTTTTTGAGAAATGTTAGGACAAAAATGCGAGACTGTTTAGCTGGAGCCTGTTGCGACAGCCATTCAATTTGAAAATTGTGCACGTGGCAGGTCTTGAAAACATGATTGTTGAGACTGGAGTGACAAATGGAGGCACCCAATGATGAATGTACCACACACTGAATCTGGATGTAGTTGTGCATGTTTGCATGTTTATAGTACATGAATATACATGCTCATTGTCGAGTACAAACTACCATTTTTGGGAGTTTTGAAAACTGAAGCCATCTTGGATATTGAAGATTCGGTTTTATATTGGGGGAGTTGTCACACAAGTGGTATCTTTCCAAGGTTATGTTGTCCAAAATTTTTTTCAGAGAGGTTCTAAACGACCCAATGTTCTCAATTTTGAATGCTTCATTGGGGTCCTTTGTTTTCTTTTACCTAACTGATAATGCCTCGGGCAGAAGGCTTTCATGCCTTTTAATAAAACTGGTGTAATCAAGAGGATGTGGCCAGCTCTCCAGCTGCACAGGTTAGTTCAGTTCGAGGGTTAGTTGAGTCAGGTTCACTGTTGAAACTGGATGCTCTCCCCCTCCTTCAGTCCTCTGACTTCGTAAACTATAAGCTTTTTTATGTGTAATTTTTACTCTTTGTGCTCAGGGGTTTGTTTATTGGGATTGTTGCAAGTAATTTAGATCAGCATTTTTAATTCGAGGTAGCCTGTCAGTTTCGGATAGGATGAATTATTCAGGTACAGTGTTTTCGGTTCGTAGTGTTTCATTCCTTATTTTTACAACTACATGCTGTTTGTTTAAAAGTCGGCTGTCGGACCAACTAATTCACTTTGGGAATATCCACTATACACTTACCTTCAACAAATGGCAACATTACGGACTGGGCTACGTGCTGAATAATGTTTTGAGTGGTCGGGCCTGGTCCATAACAATGTACAATAACCTTGTTTATTAAAAGTTGTGAATTAATGAGTAAGGGATGGAATGAATATGATAATGGCTTTGAAACAGAAAGGGCTGCGGCCAGTGGCTGAGGAGACCTGAGGGGGATGCAGCAATATCTCCCAGTCACTAGTATTCAGCCAAGACTGTTTCTGACAAATGGAATGAAATGCAGTGCAGAGCAAGATAACAGATGACCCCTGATATATGGAATGTTGAAAGACAATGTGAATGGAATAGGACAATTTTAAATGTGAAGTACATAGTTATATTGTATATATCGACTGCTTAATCACAGGTTATACAGGTTGTTCAGATTTTTTATATCGGGACGGGATATACAGAAATAAAAACAGACACAGATTACAAAATGTGTTGAGTTACAGTGAGTTTCAGCAGAGTAAGAGTGAAGACACAGCTCATACTGAGCTGGTACAGAGATGATGGGCTGCATGACAACTATCTTTTTTGTAATTATTCAGAGAAACGTGTTGAAACTGTTCAGTGACTGAGGAGATAAGTCTAGTAACAAACACACAGGCAATATCGTAATTAATAAACTTTTTTTTTTACTTTTCATCAAGTGTAGATGTCTCTAAAAAGCCATTTAAATCAAAATCACATTGGTGAGATCCGCGCATTTATTTTCAGAACTTAAAGAAGAAACAGATTCCAGTGTAATACCTGTGTCACTGGCACAAGTGATAGGAACAGGAATGGAGCATATTGTCCAAATATAACCAACATCCAGACCAATCAAGAAAAAGTGGTAATCTGAAATGCAAATGCAAAATGATGGAGAAAAGCAACAGATGACACAGGATCCGGGCAGAGAAACAGAGTTATCAAGTCTTATATGAACCTATCTTGTACAAGTTATGTTGGACTCAAAAGAAGTTAATTCCATTCTTCTCTGCTCCGATACTGCCTGAACAGTGTGGTTTCTCTCCAGCACTTGCAATTGGTTCAATGGCAGGAAACAGAGTAATGGTGAGCGGTTGCTATTCGAACTGAAGGCTTGTGCCCAGCAGTGTTCCATAGAGGCTGGATCTGGGTTTTCTTTGTTTGTCGTTTATGCAAATGATTTGCATGTGAATATCGAAGGCATGATTCATAAGTTTATGGATGACACCAAAACTGGTGGCACAGTGGACATTGAAGATTGTTTTCTAAGAATCCAAAAGGATCTTGATGAAATGGGTCAATAGACTTACAGATAGGAGATAGAGTTCAAGCTGGATGAATGTGAGGTGCAGGCAATAGTGTGTGTTTGTTGCTGTCTGTTGCACCTGGAATGGGATGATTTTATTTCCCATATTCTGGGTTCAAAACATCGATATCCTTCATGATCTTTGAGAGGCCTAACCCTCTCTATGGTTACCCTCTTTCTGTTAATGCAGTTGCACAATATTTTTGGATTATCCTTAACCTTATCTGCCCATACTATCTCATATTGCCTTTTTGATTTCATGATTTCTCTCGAAATAATGCGCCCCCCTCTTTATATTGACTAAGCGATTAAATTGAATAAAGTTGTCCATATCTAAAGTAAGGTATTTTTTGATTATTGAATAAAAGCTCAATAACTATAGTTGTCCATTGTTCCTTAATCTTCCCTTCACTTTAACAGGAGCATAATGCCTCTTAACTCCTGTCGTCACACTGATGAATGCCTCCCGCTTGTCAGACATTGTTTTATCTGCTGACAGTCTACTCCAATCAAGCTTTTGTAAGTCCTTGTTCCATTCCATTAACATTTATGGTACTCCAAATAAATAAAAAATTAATGAAAGGCTTATTCTTTTCCATAACTATTATGAAACTAATAGAATTATGATTGCAATGCCCAAAACATGCCCTCACGTTTACTTTAATCACTTGCCCTGCCTTTTGCACAAAAGAAGGCTTAGTTTTGCTCCATCTCTGTTAGAATCATCCGGATATTTGTGAAGAAAATTTTCGTGAACATATTTGACAAATTCTTCACCATCCAACCATTTAACTGTGGTAGTCCCAATCAATTTTAAGAAAATTAAAATCCCCCATTATTACAACCTTATTAAGCTTATATATATCCGAGATTTCCCTACATGTTTGTTTCTCAATTTCTTTCTTACTGTTGGAGAGCAAACGGTACAATACAATTAATGTGTTCTTTCCTTTCTTCTTTTTAATTTTGACCCATATATTTTCACTGGACGGTTTTTCACAAAAGAGCAATTAGTGCAATCTGTTCAAAGTCAACTTTATTTTCTTATTTTTAATGCTAGCTGCATATTTTAACTAGATAATTTTTCAGAAATATCATCCTCAGTTCCAGCAATAATTTATTCCTTAATCAAAAATGGCAGACCGCCCCCTCCCTGCCCTCCGCATATATTTTCCACCCTTTCTATGACGCTTAACAACTGGAACATTGAATTGCCATCTCTCAGCTTGAACATCACTCAGGCGAAAGTGAGGACTGCAGATGCTGGAAGTTAGAGTCGAGAGAGTGGTGCTGGAAAAGCACAGCAGGTCTGGCAGCATCCAAGGAGCATGTGCACCCGTCAAATTCATAAAATTGTCCATCCATCCTACTATTTATTATTCTACTTGGAATACCCCCTTTGTCAACTCTATCAACATAAAGTCTCCCTCCATAGAAGGAGCAAATCTCCCTGCTAAGATATTGGTTGCTTTCCAGTTTAGATTGGACCAATCCTTTCTGAACAGGTCATTTCTATTCTAAAATAGCTTCTAATTTCCCAAAAATCTAAATCCCTCAATAACACAGTAGCTCTTCAGCCGTTGGGTTTTCTCTGTTAACCTTTTGTTCCTTCCCAGTTGAGTTTGGCATTGGGAGTAAACCAGAAAGTTTTGCTTTAAAGGTTTTATTATTAATACTCTTACTCACCTCTTAAGTTCATTCTGTACTGCTTTTATCTTTCCCTAAAGGTATCATTCCTGCCAATATCTACAATAATGTTTCTCTACAAATCTCACCTTTAACAACGTACTTGAAATGTTTCGACACGTTCTTCGTCTTAGCACAGGGAAATCAACAAAGCATCCTGAATTACCGGTCACTGCCATAGAATCTTCTGTTAATGCCCCGATAGAAAAGTCCACTGAAGCAATAATTCCACTAAATCTTCTCAAACGCTGCTGAACATAAGAATAATTCCAAGTGTCCAATATTTGATTGCTCTTCCATTTCGTTCAATCCCCTTCAGCTGTTCTAAAAGCTGAAAAGCATTTTGGTAGAGGAATAGCCACCGAAGAATTTTGAACTACTTTCTCATCTTTCCTGAGCCACACATCTATATGACTGATATGCTGGATAATATTTTCTTTCTAAATCTTCCAGCCATCCTCTCTGTGCCTTATATGAGACTTCAATAATATTATGCCTAAAAGCAGATTTTTTACGATGCCTTCTGTTACCTTTCATTACCTACAGACAATAATGTTAAAATTGAAAAATATATACATATAGGTATCAAACATAGAAAAATTAAACAAAATCAACCATTTCGCTAAATTAATAAAAATATTCCTCTTCAATAAAGTCCGAGAAGAAAATAGTTTTCTCCAGAGCTGAAAACGTGTAGGATTCTCCGGAAGGAAGGTGCACCTCCTGATTTTAATTAATTAAATAAATTAAATTAATTTTAAAAAACTTCTGCAGTGTAATAAAAGAAATCTTTTAAAACAAAAATAGACATTTCGTTTTTTTTGTAAACCACCCTTAAAAAACTCTTTTAAAAAATGTTCGTTTAAAAGAAAATCGTGAGTTTTTGTGCTGTTTTGTTTGTTTTTGCATGTTAATAAAACAAAATAGAAATAATTATGTTCATTTAATTAACTATAATATTGACTGCAAAAAAGACTATATTAAATATTCAACTGCCTGAAATCCCAGGAGCAGCTAGAAGATCCACGCTGCTCTAAGAACATTTTTTGAAAATGTTTTTACAATATGAAGAAAAGAAATTATTATGATTTAATAATTGTTTCCAGTTCAAGGTGGACGTGACGATATGATTTGATCTCCTGCTGTGAGTCTGTATATATAATTTAGTTGAAATAATGAATCAGTCACTATCGTAGAGACAAAAACTTCCTTCAGCTCTGACTATAGCAGGGAACGATACAAAGAACATTATCCAGGTTCACGTGGAACACAAATGCTGCCGTGAAAGCCATCTAAACCTAATCCAACACTAATTACATACAAGCTTAATAAATAAAACATACGGAGGAGCATAGTATAAAAGCAGAATTCAGATCCATGTTCAATATAAAATTTGTGGCTCCCTCATAAAAAAGAACTCAACTGCATCACGCTGCAATTTCACCAAAATAGGAAAACAAGCGAATGGAATTCTCAATGCTTTCCCTATGAACAATATCTGAAGAACAGGAGAAAATTAAGGCTTAGTTGTGAACTTCATAAACGATGGTGATGAGAATGGGAGGGATGGAGTTTGGAGGGAATGATAAAGAATGTTGTGGATGACAGAAAGATGAACTGGTGGTTCACAGTGAGGAGGAACGTATGAGGGTGCAAGATGGTATAAACTGGTTGTTCAGCTGGACAGATCAATTTAACACTGATACCTTTCAGAAGTAACAAGATAAGAGTGTACTCAAACTGAAGAGAGGCTGGATTTACTTGATTTTACTTTTAAGCAAAGAAGGCTGAGAGGAGCTCCTGATGGAGGTATTTAACAACATGAGGGGTCTAGACAAGGAAAATAAAGAGTAGCTCTTCCCCTTACGCGAAGGCTCAATAATAAGGAAATATTTCATTTAAAGAATACACTGCTTTTCCATTCAACTCGTCATTGTGCTCAAACACAGGCACATTTTCCTCATATGATCCAAAGTTCAATATTTGCCCGTTCCTTGACTTGCCTAGATCTATATAAAGATTTAAAAGGGATTTACCACGTGGGTCGGGCCTCCATTTGCTGAGAAAAAAAAACTTCTGTGCACCAGATTGGTAAGGTAGCAAGTTTACTTTATATTCCACCTTTTTCAGCAATCTCTTTGGGAATTTAGAATAATGGGAATGGAGGTGAGGGCAGTTGAATGTTCCTCCTGCAGAATGGGGGAGGTAAGGGTCACCACTCGTGTCCCTGCTGACTACATCTGCGGGATGTGCACCCAACTGCAGTTCCTCGAAAACCGCGTTAGGGAACTGGAGCTGGAGCTGTATGAACTTCGGATCATTCGGGAGGCAGATAGAGTTATTGCGAGGAGTTACAGGGAGGTAGTCACTCCTCAGGTACAAGAAAAAAGGCAAATGGGTTACAGTTAGGGGATGGAAAGGGAACCGGCAGGCAGTGCAGGGAACCCCTGTGGCCATTCCCCTCAACAATAAGTATACCGTTTTGGATATTGTTGGGGGGAGTACTTACCAGGGGAAAGCAGTGGGGCACAGGGCTCTGGCACAGTCTTTTCCTGCTGCTCAGAAGAGAAAGGGGAAGAGAAGCAGAGCAGTCGTCACTGGGGACTCCATCATTAGCGGGACAGATAGGATGTTCTGTGGGGACGAGAGAGACTCACGGTTGGTGTGTTGTCTCCCAGGTAACGGGGTTCGTGATGTCTCTGATCGAGTTTTTGGGATCCTTAAAGGGGAGGGGGAGCAGCCCCAAGTCGTGGTCCACATCGGGACCAACGACATAGATAGGAAGCGAGGTGGGAATTTAAGGCAGAAATTTAGGGAGCTAGGATGGAAACATCGAGCTAGGACGAACAGAGTTGTCTCTGGTTTGTTGCCCGTGTCACGTGCTAGTGAGTCTGGGAACAGGGAGAGAGAGGAATTGAACACGTGGCTACAGGCATAGTGCAGAATGGAGGGTTTTGGATTCTTGGATAATTGGGACTCTTTCTAGGGTAGGTGGGATATCTACAAGCAGGATGGTCTTCATCTGAACCAGAGGGCCACCAATAACCTGGGGTGGGGGCGAAATTCGCTAAGGCTATTCGGGTAGGTTTGAACTAATCCAGCAGGCGGATGGGAACCAAAATTGTAGTTCAAGTATAGAAAAGGTTGAAAGTAGGGAGGTCCGAAATTAAGTTTCCGGGATGCAAGATGGCACCAGCAAGCAAAAAGTTGGTTTGAAGTGTGTCTAATTCAACGCCAGGAGCATCTGGAATAAGGTAGGTGAACTTGCAGCATGGGTTGGTATCTGGGACTTCGATGCTGTGGCCATTTCGGAGACATGGTTAGAGCAGAGACAGGAATGGTTGTTGCAGGTTCCAGGATTTAGATTTTTCAGTAAGAACAGAGTAGATGGTAAAAGAGGGGAGGTGTGGCATTGTTAGTAAAGGACAGTATTACAGTTGTAGAAAGGA
>NW_025212166.1:24637-25415 GCF_004010195.1 Chiloscyllium plagiosum
ACAGTGTTGTCGAGGAGAATACAGAGGTACAAGCTACTAAACTAAATGTGATTGAGGTTCACAATGACGAGGTATTCTTGAGAAGGTGGCCAGACAGGTAGATGAAAGCAAACCGGTTGATGTGGTGCATTTTGGATTTCAGCAAGGTGTTCGATCAGGTTCCCCACCGTAGGCTATTGCACAAAATGCGGAGGAATGGGATTGTGGGAGATATAGCAGTTTGAATCAGTAATTGGCTTGCTGAAAGAAGACAGAGGGTGGTAGTTGATGGGAAATGTTCATCCTGGAGTCCAGTTACTAGTGGTGTACAGGAAGGGTTGGTGTTGGGTCCACTGCCGTTCGTCATTTTTATAAACGACTTGGATGAGGGCGTAGAAGGGTGGGTTAGTCGATTTGCAAATGACACTAAGGTCGGTAAAGTTGTGGATAGTGACGAAGCATGTTGTAGTTTACAGAGAGACACAGATAAGCTGCAGAGCTGCGCTGAGAGGTGGCAAATGGAGTTCAGTTTGGACAAGTGTGAGGTGATTCACCTTGGTTCGAGTAAACTGACTGCAAAGTAATGGACTAATGGTAAGACTCTTGGTTGTGTAGATGAGAAGAGAATTCTTGGTGTCCAGGCACAGAGATCCTTGAAAGTTGCCACCCAGGTTGAGAGGGTTGTTAAGAAGGCAGACAGTGTTATAGCTTTTATTAACAGAGGGATCGAATTCCAGAACCATGAGGTTATGCTACCCCTGTACAACATTCTGTTGCGGCCGCACTAGGAGTATTGTGT
>NW_025212167.1:0-7873 GCF_004010195.1 Chiloscyllium plagiosum
ATATTCTGGATAGGATATGTGAGGGTGACTGAGTGAACACATGTTGGCGTTGGTAGATCAATTGAGTATAATCATTCAATCTGACTTGGATATGGGAGTAAACCTGGTGTTTTATCGGAACATTAACATGCTTCTCTATTTATAAATGGAAACATACATCCTGCAACTACTGCTCAGACATTACAATATCAGTAAGACATTGAGAGAACTTTTATAGTCCATAATCAGGAGAGAAAATGTTCCTAAGACAACGTGGAGTTAAAGCAGACAGACGGCATTGCATGTTAACCTAAGAGACAATGGTGACTGCAGATGTTGGAGAATTCAGTGTTGATAAAATGTGGTGGTTTAAAAGGCATTGCAGGTCAGACAGCATCCGAGGAGCAAGAGAGTCAACATTTCAGATAGGACCCTTCTTCAGAACTGGGAATGGGGAAAGGGTCTGGTGGGGGTGAGGAAGGGGGAAAGGTAGGCACTACGTGGAAGACGGTGATAGTAATAGGTCGGATTGGAGTGTGGAGTGTATAGATGGGAAGGAAGATGGACAGGTAGATCCCCTTGAGAGGGTGGATCTGATTCGGAGGGTTGGATCTGGGATCAGCACGGTGGCACAGTGGTTAGCACTGCTGCCTCACAGCACCAGAGACCTGGGTTCAATTCCCGCCTCAGGCGACTGACTGTGTGGAGTTTGCACATTCTCCCCGTGTCTGCGTGGGTTTCCTCCGGGTGCTCCGGTTTCCTCCCACAGTCCAAAGATGTGCAGGTCAGGTGAATTGGCCATACTAAATTGCCCGTAGTGTTCGGTAAGGGGTAAATGTAGGGGTATGGGTGGGTTGCGCTTCGGCGGGTCGGTGTGGACTTGTTGGGCTGAAGGGCCTGTTTCCACACTGTAAGTAATCTAATCTAATCAGGATGGGTGAGGGGAGATTTGTAAATCAATTAATCGAATTCTCATGCCATGTGTTTGTAGGCTCCCGAGGCAGAAGATGAGGTGTTCCTGGCAACATTCTGGGAATTCTCTTCTGAACACTCTCCAGCTTAGTAATCTCCTTCCTATAACAGCACTGCACATAGTACAACGGAAGAGGCTTTTTCAATGTCTGGCACAATCTCAGCATGACTCCTAACTTCTAAAGTAAATGATCTGAGCACCCTTGGATCCCTGTATTCTATAACTGTACCAACGCACTAACATTAATTGTATAAGTCATTCCCTTGTTTGTTTTACCAAAATGCAATACCTCGCATTTATCCAAGTTAACCACCATCTGCCACACCTCAGCCCAGTGAGTGTTATTAATGCCCCCTCAACCTCTCCCTTCAGCTTTAAAAGACTCTCCCCTCACCAAAGGTCTACAGATACCAACCTTGAGTTTTCAAAAGACCCAGAGGTTGGTTTGCCTTGTGTAGGCAGATTGTGCAGTGGTTATGGAGAGGCTGGAAAGTAAGCAGTTGCCTTGTGTCACTTAATGGTTTTAGGAAGACGGAAACCACATATCTGAGATTGGAAATAGTGACCAGTGTGTTTTGGCCAGAAACTAGGTTCTTTCCTCATCTCTGGTGTTCAGCATTGATATCTTTTCGAGATCCTTCAGAGTGTGCCTGCAGGATTTCTTTTGCTAATATTGCAGACAACAGATAATAACCATTTAAGCTGGAAATCATAGCCAAGCAATTAAAGATGTTCATAGTTTATCTCAATAGCAGAGCACATGCGATTATCATCCTGTAGTTGAGTCTAATACCTTTTATTTGTTTAACAATGAGAACGGTTGCCTGTGTCTATCAGTAATGTTAATCAGAATGTAATACATGCATGCAGAGCTGAAAGCTGACACTTAAAATATGACCCAAATTCTGGGCATGGTGTAAGTCTTGTGTAATGGAAAGCGCCCCAGCCTCTGTGCCAGAGTTCTGGATTTGATTTCATTCCATGAACCTGTGTTAGTGTCACAATCTCTGGAGCAGATGATCTGGATTCATGTCCTGCCTGTTGTGGAGGTGTGTTACAGCATGTCAGAACAGGCTGATGAGCAAGCACACAGGAGAATCATGTTGCAGCTTTCGGGGCTATTGCTGATTAGTGGTAGTGCCCCTTCCTCTGACCCTAAAGGTTCAAGTTTCTAATCCGACAGAGATGTTTCATTATATGCCTGAACACGTGGATTAAAATCATTTTAGAATTGTGACTTGATGGAGATAGAAGAAGTGTCATGATTAAATTTCAGAATTTAGGCCCATGGTGACAGAAAGCATAGCCATTCATGTTGATTGGAATCGCATTTTCAACTTCTAGAGGTTTATATAATCTTGGGAAGGGTAGATAGTCAAGGTCTATCTCCCAGGGTAGGGAAGACCAAAACTGAAGGGCATAGGTTTAAGGTGAGAAGAGAAAGATTGAAGAGGGACCTAGAGGGCAACGTTTTCACGCAAAGCACAGTGCGTGTATGAAATGAGCTGCCAGAGGAAGTGGTGGAGAATGGTGTAATTACAACATTTAAAAGGCATGAGTATATGAATTGGAAGGTTTCAGAGGGAGATGGGACGAATGCTGGAAAATAGGATAAGATTAATTCAGAATATCTGGTCGGCTTGGATGAGTCGAAGGGTCTGTTTCTCTACTGTACAGTTCTACGAATCACATATTCAATTGATCAAGATATCGTTATAATCACGGACTGGAAAACATTAAATAACTTTGTCCACGATACAACCAATCTTGATGTCATCTGCAAATTTGCTAATCATGGCTTCTACAATTCTAATCTAAGTTTTTGATATAAATGACAAACAAAAGGGGATCCAACACTTTTTTTGTGAATCACATCTGATCCCAGGTTTCCAGTTGAAAAACAACCCACCATCTTCACCCTATCTCCTGCCATTAAACAGACATACACAGAAACACACACACACACAAAACCCATCACCATTACACTGCCTCCTGCAATTAAACTGATATACACAGAAACACACACACACAACCATCTACCACCACCCTGTGCCCTGCCATTAAACAGATATATACAAAACACGCACACATAACATCCCACCACCACCCTGTGTCCTGCGATGAAACAGATAAACACACACACACCAATATCGAGATCCAGGTAGTCATATCTTTAATACAGAGATAGATAATTTTTGATTAAAACATGGGTCCAGAGTTACATTGAGAATGTAGGGGCATTGTGTTGAGAAACATGTCAGGCAGGTCCGAACAGCAAAGTAGAATTGATGGGCCTAATGATCTTATTTCAATTTCCTATACTGTGTGGCCGTCAGATGACAGGAATTTTTTTTGGAGAGTGCAATGGAGGCTGAGTTTGATAAATACTTTACTGAACAGTCAATGCGATTGTGGGATAGGTTTGAGGAGCTGATTAGTCTACGTCTGTTCCCATTTTTGTGCTGTTATTTCTCAGAAGAGGAGGCGACCTTCTGTGAGGTTAACACACTTTAAAATTAAAAGATCTCCCATTGACATTTGCGATAACTTTGTTCTGTTCTCCTTCGGATTGTGCAATCTGTGGCGCTGTCTTCCTCAGGGAACAGTGAAGACTGGATCATTGAAGATACTCAAGGCTGATCTTGACTGATCTTTGATGGGCAGAAGAGTCAATGTTTATTGACAAGAGACAGGAAGGGGGTGGTCAGCTACACTCAGACCAGCCCTGATGTTTCTAAACTGAGCAGCAGTTTGGAGAGGACGAATGGCCAAGTGATGCTCTTATCCCACATGTGGTACTCCCAATTCGACCCTCGAGGCTGTTACAGAGAGAGAGGAAAGCGCCTTTCAGCCAGTCAGGTGCGTAATAATAACTGAGCAGCAGTTTGGAGAGGACGAATGGCCAAGTGATGCTCTTATCCCACATGTGGTACTCCCATTTCGACCCTCGAGGCTGTTACAGAGAGAGAGGAAAGCGCCTTTCAGCCAGTCAGGTGCGTAATAATGAGACAGGAGGGGACCATCCTGCCCCTTTGTGGAGTTACACAGGAATAGAATACATCATTCAACACAATGACTAAATTACATCTCACTGGAGGAGGCCATGCAACCTTTCTGGGCAGCTACACAGGAATAGAGAAGGTCTGGATAACCAGCTGGAAATATAGAGTAGAGATAAATTTCAGCTTGGAAAGCTGTAACTAGTTGAATTCCTCAGGGATCAGTTTGAGTTTATCAACAGATTACAATCCAGACTAATGCCTTGGATGAAGGGGTTGAAAGGACTGGAGCACAGTTTGCTCATACACCAGGACAAACATTCAATAAGGTGTCAAGTGGAGGCAGAGCATCTGCAATGGCATACAGACAGGGGAGGGCAGTGAGTAAACCTGTGACAAAAAAGCAGTACAATGAGCGTGACTGGAACTTTGTGTTTTGGGGAAACAATAAACCAGCAGTAAATAATTTAAATGGAGAGAGAATGCAGAACTTGGTGGTATGCAGGGATTTGTGTGTCTTAATAGATGAATCACATCAAGTTGCTCTGAAGATGTAGCACTTGATTTGGAAGGGAAGCGGAATGATGCTGTTTTGTGCAATGGGTATCGGGTTTGAACTTAGCGATATTTTCTTGCATCAGTACAAGGCATTGCAGAGACCACGTCTGATGTATTGTTTGATGTTATGATCCCCACAATTGAAAAAAAAAAGCTAAGTTGCTTTCAAATATTACAAAGATGCTTATCTTTACTTGGCCTTCGGATGAAGGCACATGACGGATTACTAGTTTAGGCCTGAGAATGAGAGATGTTCTTCTTGACCATACAAGATCACGAGGAGAGTGCAGTTGCTGAATATCTGACGGATATTTCCTCTTGTGTGGGAGAATAAAACTGGGGATGTAATTTAAGAATAAGACAAGTTCTGATGCAGGGTCACTAGACCAGAAACGTTAACTCTCATTTCTCTTCAGGCATGCTGCCAGACCTGCTGAGCATTTCCAGCAATTTCTGTATTTCTTTCAGAATAAAACACATGCATTTTAACGTAGATATGGTGAAGACATTAAACGTTTTGTTTTTATTTATAAACACATCCTCAAATCAAGTAGGGTAAATTATTGTTTATTGAAATTAGTTATTGGTTATTGCACCTACATGAGGCAGGAAATGTGATGGAGTCATATCGTTCAGACAATGTTCAAGGAGATTTCACATGGTCCAGTTTGGGGAGTAATAACGTCATTGAATCAACTGAGAGATAGAAAAGTGTAATCTGTCAGAGAAGGAACAGTCTGTTCCTCCCTTTCTCTTTCCCTATCCCTCATCACAGCAATGTGTGCAAGCAAAAAGAAAGCGCAGTCGGTTTTATCACTCATGGAGGATTCCGGATGAGGATTCATTGGAATCTCCCCACTGCTTGAAGGAAAGGATATTCAGCCAAATTCATCTGTTCCGGGAAGGAATCACATTTTCAGAAGATTGTGTGAGCAGAATAACTTCAGAAGTAATTACTAAGACTCGATAGTGGTGGGGCGGGGGGTGCAGACAGGAGATTCTGTGGGATTCTGGGGCTGCAAATGGGAATTCAGGATGGTGTGTAGCCTCACACATGCCAGGGTCCAGGGTGTCTCAGAGCGGCTGCAAATCGTTCTCAAGGGAGAGGGGCAGCAGCCAGAAGTCATTGTGCACGTTGGTACAAATGATGGAGGTAGAAATAAGGATGAGGTCCGGCAGAGTGATTGTAGAGAGCTAGGAAAAAAGATAAAAGCCAGGATCATGACAGTGGTAATATCGGGTTTACTTCCAGTACTACATACTAGTGACGGTAAGAACAGAACGTTATGGCAGATGAATGTGTGGCTAAAGAATTGGTGCAGGGGACAGAGATTCAGATTTTTAAATCATTGGGATCTTTTGTGGGGCACAAGCAAACTGTTCAAGAGGGACGGGCTATACCTGAACTGGAGGGAGTCCAATATGTCGCCAGGCAAGTTTGCTCGTGCTCCAAGGGAGGGTTCAAACTGGATTGGCTGGGGCTGGGGAGGCTATTGAGCGTGGGATCCTCAACAGCAGGGAGAAAAGTGCGAGGATGGAAGGAGATACAGTAATCAGAAACAGTAAAGTGAAGAGAAAGGTCAGGCTGGAACACGACAGAGGGCAAGGAAAGCCTGTTGGATTAAATTGCATCTGTTTCAATGCAAGGTGGCTGACAGCTAAGGCTGATGAACTCAGGGCGTGGATAAGTACGTGGGACTGAGATATTATAGCCATTCCATAAACAGGACGAAGGGAGAGACAGGATTGGCAGCTTAAGGTACCAGGTTATAGCTGCTTTTAGCGGGATAGTGGTGGTGCAAGGAGCGGAGGGGTAGTTTCATTTTTGATTAAGGTGAGTATCACAGCTGTGATCAGATATAAAACAATTGAAGAATCCTCCAGTGAAGCTTTGTAGGCGGAGCTAAGAAATATGGAGGGAATGGTGACATTATTGGGGTTTTACTATAGGCCCCCAAATAGTCAACGGAAATTCGAGGAACAAACATATGTGGAGAGATTGGGGAGACTTGCAAGGCCAATAGGATTGTCGTTGCACGAGATTTTAACTTTACGAACATAGACTGGGACTGACACAGAATTAAGGGCGTAGATTGGGTGAACGTATTAAGTGTGTTCAGGGAAGTTTCCTCAAGCAGTGTGTAGAGGGGCCTACTCGGGAAGGGGCAAAACTCGACATACGTTTGGGAAATAGAGCAGGACAGGTGTCTGAGGTGACAGTGGGAGAGCACTTTGTGACCAGTTACCATTGTTCTATTAATTTTATTATCGTTATGGAGAGGGACATACTGGTTCACAGGTGCAAGTTCTAAATTGAGGAAAGGTGAATTTTGATGGAATTAGTCTGAAACTTGCATGGGCTGTTTGGGGTAGTTTGTTTGCAGGCAAAGGGACCTCCAGCAACTGGAGGCATTTAAAAGTGAGATAGCAAGAGCTCAATGTCTGTATATTTCTGTGAGGGTGACGGGCAAGGTTGTCAATAAGAGGGAACCCTGGATAACAAGAGATATTGAGGCTTTGACCAAAAAAAAGAGGAGGAGGTGCGAGTAAGGTCCAGGTTGATAGGATCAAAGGAATCCCTGGACATATACTGGGGATACAGGAGTTTACTGAAGAAGGAAATCAAGAGGGTGAGAAGGGGGCACGAGATAACCTTGGCTGAGAAGATCAGGACGAATCCAAAGAGTTTATTTACATATATTAAGGAAAAGATAATAACTACAGTGAGAATACGACCCTTCAAGGACCAAAGTGGATATGTATATGCGGAACCACAGGAAATTCTCAAGGTTCTCAATTGATATTTCTCCTCTGTATTTACTGTACAGAAATACGTGAAGACTTGGTGTGGGAGCTTATGGAAGTTAGTGGTGATATCTTTGGGGACAATCTATATCATAGTAGAGGAGGTGTCGGATGTAAAGGTATTAGAATGTAGAAAGGTGGATAAATCCTCTGGTTCTGACCATATGTATCAAAGAACACAGCAGGGGTCTAGAGAAGAAACTACAGGGAGCCTGTTTGATATTTTAGCATCATCGTTAACTACAGGTGGGGTCCCAGTAGACTGGAGTGTAGCGAATGTTGTTCCCTTATTCAAGAAGGGAAGGAAAGAAATACCTGGGAAATATAGACCAGTAAGCCAAAGCGAATTTGATGGTGACAGTGAGGGAAGTTTTCAGAAATTGCAGCAGCACCTTGATTAGCTGGGGAATTGGGCTGAGAAATAGGAAAATATAGTTTAATATATATATATACGTGAGTTTTGCATTTTGGAAAGTCAAATCAAGGCAGGAATTTCGTCGTGAATGGCAGGGCGTTAAATGGTGTAGTGAAACAGATGGACCTTGGAGTACAGGTGCAT
>NW_025212167.1:9917-14023 GCF_004010195.1 Chiloscyllium plagiosum
GTGGGTACAATTACACATTCAAAATATATTGGGATAGGTACGTAAATAGGAATGGTTCAGAGGGATATGGGGCAAATAATAGCAAATGGGACTAAATCAGATAGGGATATCTGGCCGATGTGGGCAAGCTGAAATAAAGGATCTGTTTCCATGCTGTATGACTCTCTAATTCTAAAAGAGAGATGGGAAAATTCTAAAAGCATTCAAAATATATTGGGATAGGTACGTAAATAGGAATGGTTCAGAGGGATATGGGGCAAATAATGGCAAATGGGACTAGATCAGATAGGGATATCTGGCCGATGTGGGCAAGCTGAAATAAAGGATCTGTTTCCATGCTGTATGACTCTCTGATTCTATGAGAGAGAAGGGGAAAATTCTAAAAGGGCCTTTTAAGTGAGAATTTCCTTCCCAAGAAGTTTGACATTCCTCTTTGTTTACGTTTATTCAAAGCTGCGTTAGTTGAGTATTTGACAGAGCAGTGAGTCACAGAGAATGGGATACAGACAGTAAAGTGGAGCTGAGACAACAACCTGATCAACCACAGTCTTAGTGCCTGGTCGAGAAGGGTCAAAGTGTCTAATTACCCACTCCTGCTCCTCAGTCCCATATTTCTGTGTTCCTTTCAGTCCCTCAAAACTGCTAGACAGGAGCAGTTGGATGCTACTTACTGCTATAACCTGGTGCACAGAAACAGCCTCTCAAGTCTGTCCCACACGGTTTGGGAGATTTGGAAAATAGAATTGGAAAATCCAGGGTGGGTATGAAACAGGCCCCTCATCTCTCTATACGGAGCTTCCCCTCTCTGTAACTTGTGCTCCATTTGTTGGTCATGTTGTAGACCCAGATTCACTGTGATTACAGCCACGGGACCTCACCCAGAAATGGCTCACAGAATCCTCTGGTCTCTCTGACTGCAACATTCAATAACAGACCTTCCAGGAAAATAACACCCACTAACATTCCAATAACAGAATGGGAGAACATCGGAAACTGTTGGAGGAAATTGTTCAAACCCCAATTCTGCCTTGCTCTTACTAAGATCATGACTGATCTGCTCTAGATCTCAAAGCCTCTTTCATGCCCGATTGCTAATAGCCCTCACCTCTCTGATCGGTCAAAATCCATCTACATCCTCTTTAAATAGTCTCATGGAAGATAGAACATAGAACATTATAGCACATTATAGTTCCTTTGCCCCTCAACGTTGCACCGACCTTTTGTCCTACTCTCAGATCAGACGAACCTACATGCATTACTTTGTACTATCTTCTCATGTGCCTATCTAAGAGTCGCTTACATGTCCCTAATGTACCACTGCTGGCAGTGAATTTCACACATCCACCACTCTCAGTGTAAAGAACCGACCTCTGACATCTCCTCGAAACCTTGCTCCAAATGATGCCTCATCCTGATGGCCATTTCTGCCCTGAGAAAATGTCTCTGGCTATGCAATGAATATGTAGCCCTCTCACCACCTTGTTTATCTCTATCAAGTCACCTCTCATTCTTCTTCACGCCAACCAGGAAAGCCCTAGCTCCATCAATCTTTCTTCCTAAAGCCTGCCCTCCCGTCCAGACAGCATTCTGACAAATTTCCTCTGCACTCTTTCTAAAGTTTCCATCTCCATTCCTATAATTGGGTGACCAGAACTGAACACAATATTTCAAGCGTCGTGTAACCAAGGCTCTATAGTGCTGCAGCATAACCTTACGGCTCTTAAAGTCAATCCCCCTGTTAATTAAATATAACACACCATTCGCCTTCTTAACAATCCGATCAATTTGAGCAGCAACTTTGAGGGATCTATGGACGTGGGCCCCAAAATCTCTCTGCTCCTCCATACTGCAAAGAATCCTGCATATAACACTGTATTCTGCATTCAAATTCAAGCTTACAAAGGGAATCACTTCACACTTTTCCAATTTGAACTCCATCTGACACTTCTCAGCCCTGCTCTGCATTAGAGTCAATGTCCCATTGCAACCTACAACATCCCTCCACACTATGTACTACTCTACAAACTTTCGTGTCATTGGCAAACTTATTAACCCCAACCTTTCACTTCCTTATCCAAGTCATGTATAAAAGTCGCAATGGGCAGAGGTGCCAGAACTGATCCCTGCGGGACACCACTGGTCCCTTTCAGTGAGTTAGCTCCCCTAAGTCTCTGTGTAAGATACTTCCTGACAGTCACTACCGTCTGTTTGAAGAAAACATTCTCCGCTTCTACACCATGACCTATTTATATGAACAAAATAGGGAACACATGGTCTCAGGTAAGAAAGACTGGCCCTGAACTCAGGGCAGTGTTAGACTGAGATGACATTGAGGATCCTGAGGAAAATCGCACTTATTGAGAATCGGTAGTGATCGCTCCACTGTTTGGAGTCATTCATAGCACAAGGGAAGATGTTTATCGTCAGTCGACATCAATCATCTCAGCCATGGGACGCATCTGTAGGAGATCCTCAGGGTATCTCCCTCAGCCCAGGCATGTACAATTGGTTATTATAGAAAATGTGGGAGGAGGTCATTCAGCCCATTGATTCCAAACTGAGCAGAAGTGGGGATATTCATGGAAGGTTAGTTAATGTTCAAAACAAGTTGCCACTCCTCAGCTCTTGAAGTAGTCAGTATGCAACTAGAACTGGACACCATTCAAGATCATGCTTTTAAAGTCTGGGTAACATTCATGTAACAGCACTGCTGGACACCGCAAATTTCCACAATAAATGGAGGAGCTCATTCAGCACCTCAAGCTGAGTTCACAAAAATAGGGGAAAACATTCAGTCTATCAAACTATTGGACAGGACGTGTGGTAGCTCACTCAGTCCCTCCTGTCTATTACATTGGA
Organism: Chiloscyllium plagiosum; assembly: GCF_004010195.1. Lineage (NCBI taxonomy): Eukaryota > Metazoa > Chordata > Chondrichthyes > Orectolobiformes > Hemiscylliidae > Chiloscyllium > Chiloscyllium plagiosum. The sequence goes on from NW_025212167.1 coordinate 12,777, forward strand.
AGAGAAGAAATCTGCTCACTCCCATACTTCACTTACACAGGATCAGAAAGAGATCATTTCACACTCAGAGTGATTAAAAAGAAACAGGAAGAGGTCATTCAGCTTATCATGTCATTAATACAGGAACAGGAAGTTGTCACAGATCCTCCAACATCACAACAAATGGAGCAGTGACTGAATGGATAGACTGCTCCAATCTGCTCCACATGGCGTAATTCCTCATACTACCTATGTGTTACTTTAACATGGTTTTCGGTAGTATGAATGAAGCCAACCTTTTTTAACCGTTCTCCAAGATGTCTTCCATCTTCAAGAAAACAGACTCACGGTCCCAATGGAGGTCAGATGCTGGTGCATAATTGTTAACTCTTTCAGGCTGAAGGTATTTTGACTGCTGACAGGATTGTCTACAAAGTAACATTCAATTCAGTGTCACATAGTAACTGTGCATTAAAGTGTTCAGAGTTCATTCAGAGCGTGTCCCTCTCTGTCAAACCACATGGGGGCTCTGCAGAGGCACACATCAGGAATCAAACATACCTCGGAAAGTATGGAATTGTCGCACAATTCAGCTGTTTGGGACATAATGAGTGTCCGTCCATAACCATCAAGTCTCATATTCTTATGCTCTGACAGCGCTACAGATTAAACACATAGATCCTGAACTCTCTCGTCACGGTACATCATACCAGGGTTTAGTCTGGTGAAACTCCTTTGCACTGTCTCGGTGACAAAGAGATCATTTTTTATAAAACAGACCAAATCTGTACACAATGCACCAAATACTGTCTCAACAAATCACTACCATTGGGAAGATATACTAACCCTGGTACTCCAATCATTTTGTAAAAAGAGCCACGTATCATTTACTTTCTGTCCCGTAAGAATTTTGTGAGTGACTTATAACCAAGGACATCCAGGTCCTTTTCGACAAAAGCACTTGCCGAACTCTCACCATTTAATAAATATAAATGTGAAAGTTGATATTTGTTGTTCCCATCTGATTCCGTTTTTATACCTTACGCACAGCTACTGACCAAACACTGATCCTTCTGATACACAACAAGCCTTCAGTCCAGAGAAAAACACTACTCCCTTCATTGTCTCCATTATCCAATTTTTAATCCAAGTCGTATATATGTTTTGAACATTAACTAACCTTCCATGAATATCCCCACTTCTGCTCAGTTTGGAATCAATGGGCTGAATGACCTCCTACCCATGGAATTTAACATACCCACTCACCT
>NW_025212167.1:14733-23664 GCF_004010195.1 Chiloscyllium plagiosum
TGATCCTTCTGATACACAACAAGCCTTCAGTCCAGAGAAAAACACTACTCCCTTCATTGTCTCCATTATCCAATTTTTAATCCAAGTCGTATATATTCCACACGTACCTACCCATGGAATTTAACATACCCACTCACCTATATTCAACCGTGTCAAACGTCTGCTGAAAATTCAAATATTCCACTCCCATTGGTTCTCAATTGTTGATGTTATAATGGACAATCTCCACAAACTACAGCAGGTTTATCAATGATCATTTCCCTTTCCTGAATCTAGACCGAATCTACCAAATCATATCACTGTTTTCCAAGTGTCTAGTTGTCACATTCTAATAAAAGATTACAATGTTTTTCTCATAGCTGACATTAAGCTATTTAGTTTTCTGTTTTCCCTCTCCGTCCTGTTATAAATATTTAGGCTTATATTAGCTGCTTTCCAGTCTGCAGGATCCTTTCCTGAATCTAACTAGCTTTGAAGGATAATCAATAATTCTTTCACTGGCTGTGTTGTCACTTCCTCAATACTCTGGGATGTAGCTCATCAGATGCAGTAACTTATGAAACTTCAAATCAATTAGAAATTGAAATTCATACTCATCCTTAATTCCAATTTCCTGCGGTTTCTCATTTTTACAATCACTCTGTTTTCTCGTATTTCTGAAAGTTAGTTTCTGTACCTTCTCCTGTGGAGATGGAACCAATGTATTTCTCTTAGCAGGCAGATGGCTTCTGTTAGCTCGTGAACACATCGGAGGACTGCACTTCAGAGATGGTGGATGTATTACCCACTCCAGCCTGGAAAGTTCCAGAATCAATCCAGGTCACTTCTCGGTGATAGTTAGCACTGTCCTGTCACTGATGTGAGGCTTCAGGTTATACTAAAGGAAGGGATACAGCTCAGTGACGACATCATTTTTGAAACAAACTGTTTTCACACTTTACACTTGGAAGGGGTCCAGATTAGACAAATATTTTTGGAAATCCCAGGGAGAAATGAGCAGTGCCCAGCCCCACCCTCTTTACACAGCTTCCCTTCTGTGTAGTCTCAGCTCCATTTGTTTTCCATGAACCCAGATAAACTGTAAATGCAGTGTCTAGAGTGGGGCCAACAGGCCCTCGGTCTCCCTGAATGAACGCAGCCGCTGACAATACAAACCTGAAAACACTATGCACAGAATCTCCACTGACTTTCTAATGACAGCAGTGAGTCAATTCCCCACACACATGGTTCATCCATTCAGTGTTGAAAATACCTCCGTCTCCTCAGTTTCCTTTCATAGCTGAGAAAGCCGTTACATCTCCACGCAGTTCCAAAGTAACAGTTTATCTCTCCAAAGGAGCAGTTGACAGTGTAAAATTGTGTTTCTTTTTTTCTCAGCAACTATAAGGGCAGCACCAGTATTGCCGATGGCTTTGATCACCACATTCAGAGAAGAGGGACAGTGGGAACATGACTCACTTTAAACAGGACATGCCGAAATGGAGGTGGTATTCAGGAATATGGGAAAAGGGGAAATGTTAAAATAACTTCGCATCCTATTTTACTTCTGGTCCATCATTAACCATCCTTTTGCTTGTTTTTCCTCTCTCTTTTTCTCTTTTTATCTCTAACTCTCTCTCTCTCTGACTCTCCCTCTTGCTGGACATTTCTCCATCCATTCAAACCTCCCACTCACCCTGGCAAACATCCCTGATACAAATAATATTATTTCCTAGTTGCATTCAGTTTTGATAGGGTCACTGAACTCGAAACGTTATTTGTGTTTCTCCAGTCCGACAGACTGCCATACCTGATATTCTCCAACATTCTTTCAGACGCCAGAGAATTTTATTTCAGATCTCCAGCATTCATATTTCCTTCGTCATTTCACCTTTAATGTTGTTGTGTCACAGGATGCCAGCACCACTGGCAAGAGCAGCATTTGTTGTCCACCTCTAATGGCTCTTGACCACGCGGCTACTAGTCAAGGTAATATGAACCAACCACATTGTTGTGTGTCTGAAGTTACACTTAGTCCAGATGGGGCAAAAATGCTAAGTTTCTTTACAAAAGGTTACCAGTAAAATAAGAAAAAGAATCCTGATGGTTTATGGTTGCCATGAGTGAAATTAGATTTCATTCCAATTTTTGTCATTTGAATTTAAGTTTAATCATTGGCAATGGTAAAATTTCAAACAATGCTTTTAGAATCATGACCTAAGCCTCTGAATTACATGCTTACTGACATTATTACTCTGATACAGAGTCCCTGTTGTGAAGTAACTGTACAGACAAGAAATTGCTTGTGGGCAAAATATTTGAAACTGGAAGATACGTCAGAAGAGAACTGGAGCCGTAAAATCTGTCATTCACAAAGGGGTAGATGATGGCTAATTCAGCACCAGCACGGAGGCAGAGCTGGAGACTGGGAATATTATGGATGTTGGTGTCGGTAAATTTGATGAAAGAGAGAATATGGAGACATAAAACAGTTCAGAGTAAAAAGGACATTCAGAGTTCTGAACGGGCATGTTGCTTCTTAGATGTTTGTGAGTAAGCAGTTTGGAAATGCATGAAAAGGAAGTGGAGTTTGTGTCTGAAAGTTCATATATTTGTAAAATATAATTAATTTGAATAGCAATAATCTTCATCATAGGTTATAGAATTGACAGAGATAGGCCTACCAGGAACAACAACAATAGCGAGGATGGGATAGTACACAGCTTGAATAATCATCAGTATGGCTTGTATCCGCAACTCTAACCATGCCCACTCCCAATAAAGATAGTAAAGACCCCAGGATAAACTCCTGTCCATTGTTGGAATATTCCAGTAAAAAGTTCTCTGATCCATTGTTGGAACGTTCCAGTCTAATGTTCTCAGATTCTGATGCATTGTTGGAACATTCCAGTATAATGTTCTCAGATTCAGATCCATTGTTGGAACATTCTAATGCTTTCAGATGTTGATCCAACCCTCGCTCTGTAGCTGCTGATCTCAATCGGGTTGAGGATGACGCTGTCCAGATACATCGCATAACAAGTTGAAAGAATCACCTAATTATGGAAGAGGAAACCCCTCCAGTGATCCAGGAAGACTGAAATGAATCACAGTCGCTGAACAAACAGATCCAGTGAAGCCCCCCCCCCACGATGACCCTGATATAACGCAATAATACTTGTTGTGGGTGGGATGTTGACATCGCTGACTATTCGGTGAATGGCACATCTCAATTGTGAAGTTAGAGGTGAGGGGCAGAGATGATGCGTTCTCTTCACAAGCTCGATGATCCTATAATGTTTTAGAAGGGTAGGAATTGTTGGAATCACGAGGCCGTCCGTGTCTGATCACCAGGCCTGCCACATCCTTTTGTTTTATTTATTTATGTTCAACTTTGACATTTATCGTACCATCATTTAACGGCTTCGGTGGGTTTAGGCATTTTTGACAGGCTCTACGGTGCATTCCGTGTGGTCCTTGCAGCAGCGGCCTGGTCCTGTGGCGTAATTTCAAACTCTCACATAACCAGAATTCTTAGTTTTACCTTTCGCCAGTTATTGCTGGGGTTTAGCAGGGTTGGAAGGCAGCAAATCTCTCCCCTATGCTACACTCTCTGTCTGAGATTTCTCTCAGAATTGTCTTTTGATGTTCTTTCCTTCTGGATTGGAGAACTTTATGTTGACTGAATTTGTTTTTTGACACGTCTGTGTTTATTGAATGTTTCCATGTTTGAGCAGTTACTGTATCGTAGTTAAATAACCTATTATTCTGTTAAGTTTTCCAACAGAATTAAGCTATTCTAAGTTCCACTTCCTTTTGTTGTATTTTGTCGGCAATGTTTGAATAAACTGTGTTTTGCTTAATGTCGAATATTTTGAACAAGCGAATTGTATCTAAAACACAGCACCTCACATTTACCATTAAGATAAGAAAATTTTCGGCCCGAGGTTAATTTCTCCATGTATTTGGAGGGGATTTGCTCTGGTCCATAACAAACGGACACATATTTTCGTTTTACTTGGGTAATTACTGAATGAGGAGAACGTGAGGTCTGCAGCTACTGGAGATCAGAGCTGAAAATGTGTTGCTGGAAAAGCCCAACAGGTCAGGCAGCATCCAGGGAACAGGAGAATCGATGTTTCGGGCATAAGCCCTTCTTCCGGAATGAAGAAGGGCTGATGCCCGAAACATCGATTCTCCTGTTCCCTGGATGCTGCCTGACCTGCTGCGCTTTTCCAGCAACACATTTTCAGCGCTAATTACTGAATGAACAAATATTGCAGAAATATGGGGTTTGGCAGTGGAATGGGCCGAGCAGGAGGAGTGAGAGTTATGTCGGATACTCAATCCACCGAACAGATCAAGCCTGGACATGCATAATCTAAGATGAGATATCTGTTCATCAAGAAACACTGCGTAGACCAGGCTAGTGCACTGCTCAGCAATCTTTCCAGGATTGAACACTGTTCAGAGCTCACCAGTCCATTTCTTATCCCTCAAACAGTGCAATGATATTTAAATTGGACTAAATAACCTGTTCAGCACAGGATGTTGTGCAGATCACACCAGTTCATTGTTCGATAAACACAGACTGTGTCTGTCCATCATGGGGAGCTGTGCAGTGAAAGTGAATAGAAGTGACGTTATGTGTTAATCTGGAGCAGTTACCTTCCCAGCATGTGCAGCTGTCTACACCAACCACTGCATTGCTGAGTAACACTGTGTTAGATCATTGCCCAGTGTGGGGGAGCTTGCAGCCCATGCTGGAAGTGACAGGAAGTACAGCTCCCATCCATGTACAGCTCCATATCTCCATTCGGCCATGTCAATGGGTGCTGTGGGTATGGAACCCACTGCCAGAGAGAGACCATGAATCAGTTGAAAGACCACAAAATGGGAGGATCTTGGTTAAAAGAGGCGGGAGATTGAGAAAGAATTTCAGAGAAGGAATGATGTTAGGTATAAAAACTGTGAAATGAAAACATTTAATAGCATCTTGCAATTTGGGTCACTGTATCCAGGTGAACATGATATTGGTATGTGGTCAGATGATGGAGATTTTTGGATGAGTATTTGGTCTGCAGCTTTGTAACTGGGAGCAGGGTTACCAGAGTCTTCGACTCATTGCGCTAAATCTAATATTAATATGTCTCAGTGCCATTTTCATTGAATGTGATAGAGGGATTGTCTGCACGAGACCAAGCTATTTTCCTCGTGCTATTTTATCGAACTCACCTCATTAACTACCCGACCCACTTTATTCAATACCATCCCGATTCTCCCACCCATCATAGCTGGAGGTACTCACAATCGCCCCGGATGTCCCTGGATATTCCATGAACCCTGGCAGTGCTGTCATCCTTAAAAAGCCAATGGGCACAATGTTGAGCTTTCTAAGTTTGGAGCTGCCCGCACAGAAGACCACATATCTGAGAGGAGGTTCGTTGCAGACGGGACAGTGACAGGATGTATTGAATCTATCAGGAAGGTTTCTCGCGTAATGAAACAAAGGGATCAGTTAAAGTGTGTCAGATTTAATGCAAGGAATGTTCGAAATAAGAGTGACGAACTTAAAGCATGGATCAGTACTTGGGGCTACGATGTCGTGGCTATAACGGAGACGTAGGGTTCACAGGGACAGAAATGGTCGCTTGATTTTCCAGGGTTTAGAACTTTTAAAAACGTTTCGGGGCGACACGTTGGGACAGTGATTTGCACTGCTGCCTCACAGCGCCAGCGATCCGGGTTCAATTCCGATCTCAGGGAACTGTCTGTGTGGAATTTGCAAATGTTCCACGTGGGTTTCCTCCGGGTGCTCTGGTCATCTCCCATAATCCAAAAATGCGCAGATGAGGTGAATTGGCCATGCTAAATTGCCCGTAGTGTTAGATGAAGGGGGGAAATGTAGGGGAATGGTTCTGGGTGGGTTGCTTTATGGAAGGTTGGTGTGAAATATTGGGCCAAAGGGCCTGTTTCCACACTGTAAATAATCTAATTTAATCTAAAAAAGAACAGTGTGGGTGGAAAATGAGGAGGGCTGTAGCATTGCTAATCAGTGAGTTCGTCACAGCTACAGAAATGAAGGTTGTTGAGAAAGGTTTGACTACTGAGTCGGTATGGGTGGAAGGTAGGAACAGCAAGGGAACAGTCACCGCATTTGCGGGTTTCCTGCAGACCACCTAGTAACAGGAGAGAGGTTGAAGATCTCATAGGCGGGCAGATTCTGGAAAAAAGCAAAATTAGCAGGGTTATTATTATGGGTGATTTCAACTTTCCCAATATCGACTGGAACCTCCTAAGTGCAGATGGTGTGGATGAAGCTGGTTTTGCCAGCTGTAATCAAGAGGGTTTCCTTGCTCAATATGGAGACAGACCGAAGAGGGGAGAGGCCATTTTGGATTTGGTGCCTGGCAACGAGCCAGGACAGGTGTCAGAACTCACGGTGAGAGAGCACTTTGGCGAAAGTAATCACAACTGCCTCACATGTAGCATAGTCTGGGAGAGTGAAAGGAACAGTTTCCGAGGGAAGATATTTAATTGTGGAAAAGGATTTTATGATGCTATCAGACAGGAGTTGGGAAGTACGGACTGGGAGCAATTGTTCCACAGAAAGGGCACAGCAGACATGTGGAGACTGTTTAAGGAGCAGTTGTTGCGATTAATACACATATTTGTTCTTCTGAGACAGGTAAGAAGGGCCAAGATTAAGGAACCTCGGATGATGAGCACAGAGGAATGTCTCGTCAAAAGGACGCAGGCAGCTTACGTAAGAGGGAGGAAGCAAGAATCTAGCACAACTTTAGAGGATAACAGGGATTGCTAGAAAGGAGCTCAGAAATGGACTGAGGCGAGCCATGATGGGGCACTAAAAAGGCTTGGCAAGAAGGGTTAGAGAGAAACCAAAGGCATTTTTCTCATACGTGAGGAATAAGGGAATAATCAGGGAGAATGTAGGGCCGATCAAGGATAGCGAAGGAACTTATGCGTGGAGTCTGAGCAGATAGGGGAAGCCCTAAATGAGCTTTTTGCTTCGATTTTCACCAAGAAAAGGGAGCTTGTTGTAAATGAAAACTTAGAGGAACTGGGCCTGATCACTCTTGACCAGGTCAGGATTGATGAAGTTGATGTGCTAGCAATTTTGGGAAACATTAATATGGATACGTCCCCAGCGCCGGACCAGATTTACCCTAGACTGCTCCGAGAATCAAGAAAGGAGGTTGCTAAGCCGCTGGTGCGGATATTTTCCTCCTCACTCTCCACAGGAGTCGTACCGGAGGATTGGAAGGAGGCAAATGTTGTTCCTTATTTCAAGAAGGGTAATAGGGAAATCCTTGGCAATTAGAGACCAGTCAGTCTGACGTCTGTGGTGAGCAAATTTGGAAAAATTTCTGAGGGATAGAATTTATGACTATTTGACAAAACATTGTGTGGTTAAAGGCAGTCAGTATGGCTTTGTGAGGGGCAGGTCATGCCTCACAAATCTTATTGATTTCTTTGAGAAGGTGTCAAGACAGGTTTACAACGGTCGAGCAGTGGATGTGGTGCACGTAGACTTCAGCGAGGCATTTGATAGGGTTCCACATGGAAGGCTCATTCATAATGTCAGGAATTATGGGATACAGGGAGATTTGGCTCTCTGGATTCAGAATTGACTGGCTGGCAGAAGGCAAACAGTGATTATAGATGGGAAGTATTCTGCTTGGAGGACAGTGTTGAGTGGGATCACACAGGCCTGTTTTCTTGGGCCTCTGCTCTTTGTAGTTTTTTTAATAAATGACTTGGATGAGGAGGTTGTGGGGTGGATTAGCAAATTTGTTGATGACACAAAGGTTGGACGTGTTGTCGATAGTATAAAGGGCTACTGTAGGCTGCAGTGCGACATAGACAGGATGCACAGCTGGGCTGAGAAATGGCAGATGGAGTTCAACCTGGATAAATGCGAAGTGATGCATTTTTGTAAGGTCAAATCCGAATGCTGAATATAGCATTAAATACAGGATTCTTGGCAGTGTGGAGGAACAGTGGGATCTAGGTGTGCAAGTGCATAGATCCCTCAAAGTTGCCACCCAAATGGATAGTGTGTCAAGAAAGCATATGGTGTTTTAGCTTTCATTAACAGTGTGGTCATGTTTAAGAGCCGCAAAGTTTTTCTGCAGTTCTGCAAGTCCCTGGTGAAGCCACACTAGGAATATTGCGTGTAGTTGTGGTCGCCCTACTATAGGCAAGATACAGAGGCTTTGGAGAGGTTGCAAAGAAGTTTTACCAGGATGCTGCCAGGAATGGAGGGCTTGCTTTATGAGGAAAGGTTGAACAAGCTTGGACCTTTCTCTCTGGAGACAAGGAGGAGAGAGGAGACCTGATCGAGGTGTACAAAATAATGAGAGGAATAGATAGAGTCAATACCCAGAGACCTTTCCCCAGGGCAGGATTGACTAGTACGAGAAGTCATAGTTTGAAGGTATAGGAGGAAGGTATAAGGGAGACGTCAGAGGTAAGTTCGTTACGCAGAGAGTTGTGAATGCATGGAATGCGCTGCCAGCTCTGGTGGTGGAAGCAGAGCCATTGGGGACATTTATACGACTGCTGGACATGCACATGGAGAGCAGTGAGTTGAGGGTTGCGTAGATTAAGTTATTATATTTTACATTAGGATTAAATCTCGGGACAACATCGTGGGCCAAAGGGCCTGTTCTGTGCTGTATTTTTCTATGTTCAATGTTCTATTTAGTATATTTATAACAGAGGCAAATAAGTTCTTGATTGACAAGGGAATCAAAGGTTACTGAGAGGAAGCAGGGAAATGGGGTTGAAAATCTATCAGTCGTGATCGAATGGTGGAGCAGACTTGATGGTCCGAATGGCTTCATTTCTGCTCGTATATTCGTGTGGTCTGATGATATTTCGGTCCTGGATCGCATGGTGGCTCAATGGTTTGCACTGCTGCCTCACAGC
>NW_025212167.1:24187-25421 GCF_004010195.1 Chiloscyllium plagiosum
TGTGTCAAAGCTGCTCACACGCCCTGTCCAACATGGAGCGCCATACACCGGGAAGTGAATGATAATGCAAGGTATACAAATTCATTTGTTCTGAAACTACATAAGGCTGTCATCACCGACACTACAGAGCTCTGAATCATGGTCATGGAGACAAACAGAGGGAAACACATTCGCTTTAAACGGAAGATGGCATTACTGGAGGGGAAAATATTCAGGTGAAAATGTTAAATGCTATTGAGGAATGCGGCAAATTGGGGGCATGGCATCATGAAGATATCCTAACAGGATGAGAATTTTTATAAAAATGGAAGCATTCCCACATCAGAAAGAGGGATACGACACTGTGTACAGGGGAGAAGGGTGACCGGGTCCCCATGCGAATTGAGCAGAATTATATTGCAGATATTGCAGCACAAACTGGGCATTCATGTGATGCTGCAAATCATAATAGCTGTAGTAGCAGCAGCAGCAGCAGAATTATATTCAACCACAATATAAAATCTCAGTCTACCATTACCATGAAGCCGATCTCTGTTTCAGTGATGAGTGTGGGTGAACCTGCCACAGTCAGGACCGTGTGTACCTAAACCTGATGACAACCCATTCAAGCTACCGCACTTACTGCTTACATTATCAAACAGTAGAACTAATAGCTGATAGAGAGGGCGTCATGACCCCAAGACTGTGACCATTTCTTTTAAAACCAGCTACGAATTACTGCTGGCCTGTCTACTCTTAGTCTTATCTGATAGAAAAATCCTTGTTCCTTTTGTTAGAGACGGTTCAAGAACTTCCCTCCTATTACCATTTTGTTGACATCATTGAAATACTTACTGTGCCTTCCCCTGTGATGAAAGATGTAAACTATGGTCTAAATTATCTGTCTGCTCCCTGTAGCCAATTCTTCAGTTACACCCTCCGATTATCCTGACTTAATTTCACCTAAAGTCACACACTCATCTTCAACTTTTTTTATATGCTCGAAAAAGCTTGTGCTGCATGTTTTTTGTATTTCTCGCCAATTTACGACATCATGTCTTTTCTCCCCTTTTCCTCGCTTTCTAGACTCATACAGTCATATAGCGCACAAACAGACCCTTTGGTCCATCTTGTCCATGCTGACCAGATTTTCCAAACTATACTAGTCCCATCTGATTGCATTTTGTCCAAATGCCTCTAAACGTTTCCCATTCATATATTTGCCCTAATGAGTTTTAAATGTTGTCTCTGTACT
>NW_025212168.1:0-1748 GCF_004010195.1 Chiloscyllium plagiosum
GGTACACACTATGATCTGCCCGGTACACTCTGCGTGATACACTCTATGAAATGCCCGGTACACTATGCCCGGTACACACTGCCCGGTACACACGATGATCTGCCCGATACAATCTGCGTGATACACTCTATGAAATGCCCGGTACACTCTGCCTGGTATACTCTATGATCTGCCCGATACACTCTGCCCGGTACACTCTATGATCTTCCTGGTACACACTGCCCGGTACACTCTGCCTGGTATACTCTGCCCGGTACACTCTGCCCGGTACACACTATAATCTGCCCTGTACACTCTGCCTGGTATACTCTGCCCGATACACACTACCCAGTACACTCTGCCCGGTACACTCTAGGAACTGCCCGGTACACTCTGCTCGATACACTCTGCCCGGTACACACAATGATCTGCATGGTACAATCTATGATCTGCCTGGTACACACTGCCCGGTACACTCTATGATCTGCTCGGTACACTCTGCCCTGTACACTCTATGATCTGCCCGATACACTCTGCCCGGTACACTCTGCCTGGTACAATCTATGATCTGCCCGGTACACACTACCCGGTACACTCTGCCCGGTACACTCTGCTCGATACACTCTGCCCGGTACACACAATGATCTGCCTGGTACACTCTGCCCGGTACACTCTAGGAACTGCCCGGTACACTCTGCTCGATACACTCTGCCCGGTACACACAATGATCTGCATGGTACAATCTATGATCTGCCTGGTACACACTGCCCGGTACACTCTATGATCTGCCCGGTACACACTATGATCTGCCCGGTACAGTCTATGATCTTCCTGGTACACACTGCCCGGTACACTCTGCCCGGTACAATCTATGATCTTCCTGGTACACACTGCCCGGTACACTCTATGATCTTCCTGGTACACACTGCCCGGTACACTCTGCCCGGTACATTCTTTGATCTGCCCGATACTCTGCCTGGTACACTCTATGATCTGCCCAGTACACACTGCCCGGTACACTCTATGAACTGCCTAATACACTCTGCCCGGTACACTCCACGATCTGCCTGGTACACTCCATGAATTGCCCGGTATACTCTGCCTGGTACACTCTATGGTCTGCCAGGTACACTCTGCCCGATACACTCTATGAACTGCCCGGTACACACTGCCTGGTACACACTATGATCTGCCCGGTACACTCTGCCCGGTACACACTATGAACTGCCCGGTACAATCTGTCCGGTACACTCTGCGTGATACACTCTATGAAATGCCCGGTACACTCTGCCCGGTACACCCTGCCCGATACACTCCATGATCTGCCCGGTACACTCCATGAACTGCCCGGTATATTCTGCCTGGTACACACTGCCCGGTACACTCTGCCCGGTACACTCTATGATCTGCCCGGTACACTCTGCCCGGTACACACTATGAACTGCCCGGTACACACTGCCCGGTACACTCTTATGATCTGCCCGGTACAATCTGTCCGGTACACTCTGCGTGATACACTCTATGAAATGCCCGGTACACTCTGCCCGGTACACCCTGCCCGATACACTCCATGATCTGCCCGGTACACTCCATGAACTGCCCGGTATATTCTGCCTGGTACACTCTATGACCTGCCCGATACACTCTGCCCGGTACACACTGCTCGGTACACTCTGCCCAGTAGACTCCATGATCTGCCCGATACACACTGCCCGGTACACTCCATGATCTGCCCGGTATACTCTGCCCGGTACACTCTATGAACTGCC